>NW_022196899.1:40009807-40023171 GCF_008632895.1 Mastomys coucha | reverse complement strand
TCTGGAATACAGGAAGAACAACCCACATTCCACAAGGAACTCAAGAAGAAGGAAGACCAAAAGATGGATAAATTACTATTCTACTCTTTGCCCTTACGTAGAAATGTTTATTAAAAGAAACAAAATAAGGAAAAATAAGAAAAAAAGAAATATGAAATAATATGTGTTTTAACATCTATTTCTGTTTCATGTGTGTCTTTTGCATAAATGTATGTATATGTACTATATCTGTGCAGAACCTTAAAAATTTAAACAATATGGTCTCATCCCTAAACTGAACTTACAGATGTTTGGATGCCCCCATGTGTAAATTCTGTACTGTACCAAGGTCTTCTTCAAAAACAATTATTGACCTTCTTCCCATTTTCCTGAAAGTTTCTTTTATAAATGGTATTAATAATTTGATACAGCAATTTCACTCAGGATGCATTATGTATAATTTTATTAATTATAAAATCATGATTCCTTGATTGGTGATCAAAAAACCTTTTGTTTTGTTTTGCTTTTTGTTTTGATTTTGTCTTTCATTCTCCTTCGATGTAGGCCTCTTTCCCCTCTAGTTAGAGGCACATACCCTTATTTACAGTTCTAATTTATAATACACATATCACATTAAGTTTCCATGAACTCTACCTTTCTTAGTCTCTTTATTCATTACTGAGTTCTGTGTTTATTCCATGCTGTATAGTATACCTGAAGATACGAAGCTAGAAAACACAGGTGAAAGAGGATGAACATAATTTTTCTTTCTAGTTCTAAGTTACCTCACTCAATATAATCATTTTTTCTAGAGCCACTTATTCATATGTAAACTTTATTATTTCATGTTTGTTTAATTCTGAATAATATTCAACTGTGCATGTAAAATACCGTCTCTATATGCACTGATATATTTTAGAACCTTCAGGTTATTTTCATTTTCTAGATACTGTGAATAGGATGTCTATGTACACTACTTATCAAGCATATTTATAATAGCCTGTCAAGTCCTTTGTAAAGAATATAGTTGAGTCATATGATGAATTAATTTCAGATTTTATTTGAGAATTCTTCATATTGATTCCCAAATTGGCTACACCAATTTCAATTCTGACTACTAGGGAATGAAGTTTATTCTTACTGCATAACCTTGTCATCATGTGTTAACAATGGTTTTACTGATTGTGGCCTCCATGACTGAAGTGAGATAATATCTAACAGTTTTGATTTGTAGTTCTCTCTTTTCAAAGGATGATGGATACTTTTTAAGTATTCCTTAGTCATTTTTATTAATTCTAGTGAGATCTCTCTGTTCCTGACTGTAATTTTTTGTTGTTGTTGTTTTGTTTTTTTGAGACAAGGTTTCTCTGTGTAGCCCTGGCTGTCCTGGAACTCACTCTGGAGACCAGGCTGCCTTTGAAATCCACCTGACTCTGCCTCCCAAGTGCTGGGATTAAAGGCGTGCACCACCATTGCCTGGCCACAACAGCAGTTTTAAAACATTGTTTCTTGTTTCTTCAGTGTATAATTTTTGAAATTAAATGAAAATTGAGAAAAAAAACATACACCAATATACAAAGTATCAAAGTCAATAAAGGATCTAGGAATACAGTAAATAAATTCTACAATGAAAACATCAAGTCTTAAAGAAAGGAATTGAAGAGAGTGCTAGAAAATGGTAGCCCATCCTGTGCACACTGACTGGGAGAACTAGTGCTCTGCAAATGGATGTTCTCCCAAAGGCAATTTTCTGATTCAATATAATACCAGTCATGATACTCTCACTATTTATCATAGAAATAGAAAATAGTATATTCTAAAGTTTCTACAGAACCAGAAAAGAGGCCTGATATTCAATTCAATTTTAAGTAAAAAGACTATGGAAAATTGCTATTCATGATGCAATTTAGAACTAAAGTATCAAAAAAAAAAAAAGAAGCAGAAGTTGGTGCAAAAACATGTAGAAAAAGGATAAAATAGAAGTCTTACACATGAGTGAGTATTCTAACTGCAGTCATTGGAGCTATTTTTTTCTTTACCTCAATTAAATACCAAACTTCTGAATTTGCATAATTACAGAAGGTTTTAATGAATAAGCTGTAAAGATATATGAATTCAATAATTTCACCATCTTGCTCTTTTAATTCTTTCTAAAAACTACTATAAAACTTCCTTACTATTATTGGTACCTGTTGAATTAGTAAATGAATTTCAACATGGATATTTACTTATTTTGTTTGTAAATAAAACACCACATAAAATCTCATTCAGGATTTTAAGAATTTTAAGTTTTATGGACTATTGTCAATTTGTAGCTACCTGAGGAGGGAAAGTCACTTTTCTTTGGGCGAAGGGCACTGTTAGATTACTAATGTCTTCTATTTGGGTAGTAAATAAAGTATCACATAAAAATATCATTCAAGGTTTTAAGAAATCCGAGTTTTCTGGCTGTACGTTATCTTGGATCAAAACTTCACATATAAAGTTTACAAAAAGAGGCTGGTTCTACAAGTACAATTCTACTTACTGAAGATTGTTATCAGTAAAACACAAATCCTTAAAATTGAATTTCTAGATATAGGTCAGTTAGGAAGAAAGATTTGTCCTGCCAATGTTCTTAAAGAAATAGTGACTATCTCAAAATACTGTAGACTATTTCAAACCTAGAAGATACTGTATCTTGAAACTGACAATTACTTCCATTATTTGATATTTTACTTAAAAATTAATTTTTAAATGAAAATAATTTTTATTTTCAACTTGATTTTAAGATATTCTTTTAATTTTTGTTTTCATTTCTGCTTTTGCTTTTAAAATTTTCATTTGTATAGATAATGTCACTTGATCAAAATTACACCTGTTTCCACCCTCTCACCACAATGTCTAATTCCCAATCCACTGTATTTCATTTTACCTTAGCATAGTGACTTAAATTAGAAATATCCACATGATCATAGCTTTGAGGTTATTAAATTATACAATGGTAATCTGACAGTAGCAATTCCCACTAAGAAAAGTAACTCTTCCTCTTCAGGCAGCTGTCAACTATCAATAATTTCTCAGCTATGAGGGTTTCTTCATGCCTCCACGCTTAGAGCTTCAACTGCCTTGACTATAAAGATCTTCTGCAGAGAACACCATCTTTTTTTATTCTATAGATGTTAGACCAGAGATCTCCAGTTCACCAAAAGTAAGAACCACAAGATAACAGTCTGTGATCAGTACAGCTAGGTCAAATCTTCAGTATTCCCCAAGTACAAGTGAGAATGAGTTCTGCCTGCTAGAAAGGATCAGTTCCTTTGACATATACCTATGACTACATATCAATGTCCATAGCTCATATTAAGACAGGTCCCAGTAACCTGTACCTCCGATGAATATCAAAGCACCCACACTAACTTCCTGGCACTTTTTACACCCATATGTATTTTGTATATTTTAAGGTGAATCATATCAGGAGACTCTCAGTTTGTTTCAATATAAGAATTAGTGTTACCCTGAAGGAGAGTATGAGAGGAAAGCTGTGAAGCCTCCTTGCAGCAGAACCCTGTTTATTGGAGATGTCAGTCCATTGGATGAACATTGAGAATAAAATCAGCAGTAGAGTGGAGTCAACAAGAACCTAGTGTGCTACACAGGGAAGAGTTGGAAATGTGACACAATTTCTTTTTAGGAGAGCAGAGCATCATGTGTGAATACCAGATACTGGAACAAGAACCTGTAATATTGAAGTTATATGGAGAACTCAAGATTTTGAGATGCCAGAACTGTGGTATATCTGCTCAGATAAACTGCTTTCAGGGAATAAAACCAGCCAAAGAGAAAGAAGTCTGCTCTAGTGAACAAAATAGAAAGGAGTTAGAGATCTGAAGAATGCTCTGACATCAGACATGGACATGCAGTGTTTGGAGACTGCCCAGCTGGATTTTGGTCTTGTTTAGGTCCAGAATTTCCTCACAATGACCTTTAGTAATGCTGAAGTATATTCTGTGAATTTGTACGAATATGATGTTCTATTTGTTTTTGAAAACATGGGGCATTGCAATTAAATGATTGGCTGAATCTCAAAAGATAAACTTTGAACTTTTACCATTATTGAGATTGGTATAAATGATGTGGATTTTGAAGTTGGGCCTCATGTATTTTGTACTATGCTATGTTTAAGTGTGATCCCCATACATTCATGTGTTTGAACAATCATATGATGAGGACCAGTGAGTAGAATGTGCTACATTGAATATATTTGGCCCAGAGAGCAGCCCTATCAGGAATTGTGGCTGTGTTGGAGATAGGGTACCACTGTGGGGGTGAGCTTGAAGTTCAACCCCATGCTTAAGAGACCCTCCTACTTGCTCCTAAGAAGACAGTCTCTTTCTGACTCCTTGAAATCAAGATGCAGACCTCTCAGCTCCTTCTTCATCATTACGTTTTCCTGTATGCCAACCATGCTTCCTGCTATAATGAAAATGGACCAAACTTCTAAAACTGTAAGCCAGCCCCAATTAAATGTTTACTTTATATATATAAAAAAGAATTAGTGTTTTTTATTCAGTTGATATGCAATAGATATGAGGTATTTACACCAGTTTTCTATATTCAGGATCATCCCAGACACACTAAATGATTCATTAAAATTATATAATTAAAATTAATTTGTTCATTACATTTTATTTGGTCATTATATCTTCAGCTGCCTTGGGTTAAACCTTGATAATTTTATTGTGTATTAACATAATGACTTGTTAATAGACTACTGAGTTGCAGACCAGATTTAATATATTTTATTCTACATATACCCTTCAGTATTAGCATTATATAGTTGATGAAGCTTCTCATCAAAAGCATCTGCCCTCATTTGTACACTTCTTTCTTAGAATTGAGTTTAGAATACACCTTAAATACCTGTTATTTTAACAACAGAACACAGTAAAATTGAAAATGCAACCCCTAAGATTAAAAGCATGTCAGATCTTTCAAATCCAAAACTATGAATACAAAACCTTTACCTCATAAACACCATGTAAGCTGCCCTTTCAAAACTGTCCATCACAACTCTTTGGTAGCCTATTGATTTTGAGAAAGAGAAGATAATTTCATATAACCCAGAAATCTATTTCTGAACACAGTATTATATATAGTGTTATATATACAGCTTATCTGGCCTTCTTTTTGCAGCACAGTTTGAACTTGATTACTATGAATCTCTTACTTTAATGTATGAACATTTTTCTACATTACAGTAACATATTTCTATCAAAGCACTTCACTGAACTGAACTGCAATCACTGTTACTTTTCTGGTACTCTTAAAATAAGAATAATATATTATTTATCTTTATTTTTATGGCCTATAATTAAGCATATCCTATCAAAGAATGGTAAATATATGTTTCCTTTTCTTTTTCTTTTTGTAATGAAAATATTGAGCACCATGTAACTAAGGTTTCCATACCTTATTTTCTTTTATTACTATTTCTGATTTTCTGGTCCTTCAAAATCCAGTATAATAAAATGTCTTTTATCCAACACATAAATAATTCCTCTCTGCACTCATTTCACTTTGTCTTTGCCACATTAAATGTTCAATTAGTTTTATTATACAAGTGTTCTTTAATTTTCCTACTGACAGCAATACCAATAGCAAATTATATATATATATCCTGTAAATTGTATATGCTATAAAATTATCAAAGAACATTTTACTCCAGAATTAATAATGCAAATATTACATATTTTCTTCATCCTTTTTATTTCTTTGATCTAAAATGTCATGATTGATCTATAGTACTATTTTATTTTATTTTACTATATTTTATTGTTGGATTTCATTTTCAAGAATAATCTTTATCTACACCTTTACTTCCATTCTATGCACGTCCTCAGAATAATTGTTTTCTGTCTAAATATTCAATAGCTGTAACTGCTTTTAATATTTCTTCAATTTTCTCAAATATCTTTCTTCTATTTGAGGCATGCCTGGAAAGTAATAGGAAGGAAAACAAATATCTTGCCTAAAATCCAGATTAGAGTATAGTCTAATGTTTTCCAACAAAATTTATTCAAATAGTAGGATTGAAATCTATGACAATGTGAATTTATTTGTGTAAGAATATATATTTATGTTTGTGTGGATGATGTGTATTTCTCTCTTTATAAATATATATATGATCTCTATATAGAGATTATATTATATATGTATTTATATGTATAGATGTATATGTATATATATGTGTGTGTGTGTGTGTGGAATGGTCCAAATGTTTATAGTCCCAATTTTTTTTACAATGTCTCAGGTCTACATACATTAAATAAAGAAATGAGTCATCAATTATTTTATATATTTAATATAAAATAGTTTTTTTAAAGATTTATTTACTTATTGTATGTATGTGAGTACACTGTAGCTGTACAGATGGCTGAGCCTTCTTGTGGTTGTTGGGAATTGAATTCTTAGGACCTCTGCTCACTCCAGTCAACTCTGCTTGCTCAGTCCCTGCTTGCTCTGGCTCAAAGATTTATTTATTATTATACATGTACATTATAGCTGACTTCAGACGCACCAGAAGAGGGTGTCAGATCTCATTATGGGTAGTTGTGAGCCATCATGTGGTTGCTGGGATTTGAACTCAGGATCTTTCGAAGAGCAGTCAGTGCTCTCACACACTGAGCCATCTCACCAGCGCAATATCAAATAGTTTTATGATGAGATATATTGAAGGGTACAGGATCTCTCTCAAAACTCTTAATAATGATGACATGAAATACTTTGCTTTTTACATAGCTTTGCAAACATCTGAAAATTCCCTGTCATATCCTAAATGAAAGTTTATTAAATTATTATATTAAAAATCTCTTTGCCAGGCAACGATGGTGAATGCCTTTAATCCCAGAACTTGGGAGGTACAGACAGGCAGATTTCTGAGGCCGAGGTCAGCCTGGTCTCCAGAGTAAGTTCCAGGACAACCAGGGCTATACAGAGAAACCCTGTCTTGTAAAAAACAAAACAAAAAACAAAAAACAAAATAAAACAAAACAAAACAAAAAAAACAAAAATTCTCCTTTAGTAGAAGTCATTGCTTAAATATCAGATTAAAATATTACATAAATTTGTAGCATTTTCTGAAACTGGTTAAATACATAATTTATTTTAGGAGGTACAAATATCTTGGTAGGGGACACAATCTGTCCCTTATATTTTATTATATAAAATATTTTTAATTCTAAGTTGTTAACTATCTGTGTAATTATATAGGACATATTTCACAGTATTTCTAAATATATATCTTCAGTTTTGTTGTCCTTTCCTTCCAGCAACTGAAAGAAGACTCAGCTCTTTAGATACTTTAGCATTTATTGAGACTTCAATCTTATGACCAGAAGAGTTCATTAAATGTTTTGATGTATCCCCTTACTACCAGGAAATAAGAAATAGTATGCTAATTTTTATTGCAATTAATTTCAAGAATGAATGAAATATTAATATAGTAATGCACTGACTATAATGAAACAGCACATTGCAGTAAAATTCAACAGATATACCTCATCTTTTCTGTTTAAGAAATATTTATAAGTTGCTATATGGTATAAATTTATGTTGGTTATACAAAATTTGGTGAAACATGATACAGAATTTCTACCAAAGTAAAAATGTATGAAATCAAATACATTACAATCAAAAACAAACAAATAAAGTAAGATACATTAAACTTTAAAACCTTGTAGAATCCTATAAGTTCATAGTTATTAATATGCATTTAATTAAATTATGTTGTCTTATACTTTCTACCTTTTGTCACTCTCTTGTAATTTTACATTATTTTTAATAATATTCAAAGCATATATATTCCATATATTAATATGTGTTGCCATTCATATATAAATATCTACATCTATAGGTAGATATACAAAATATATATCATGTAATAATAATATGCAAAGGGAAGTTGATTAGAAGTAGGTAATCTAGGTAGGAAATATGATCAAAGAAAATTTTACAAATGAACACAAATCTTATAATAAAACCCACTACTTGGTACAAATATTATAGGTATGAGAAAATAAGAGAGGGAGAGAGAGACACAGAGAGACAGACAGAGAGAACAGAGACTCTGAGAGAGAAAAACAGAGACAAAGAGAAACGTGTTTCTCCTTGGGTATCTTTGTTCTATCATATCTTAAATAACTTTCAAATTTTGAGAGTATGAATACTGGCTTTCAAAAGTATAGGACACTAAAAAGGCATTTTAAACAGTTAATTTTTCTACTCGTGTCTTCTCCCAGTATTGCCATCTTTCAGTTGCTAAGAGTAAATAAAAGCAAATTTACACCTCTTCAATTTTTAAATCTCCACCAAATGCTCTTTTGTAACAACTGACATCCTCCCTGAAGTATGGACAAATGGACATGTATCTGATACATGATATCAGAAGAAAGTATAGATGGACCAAAGAGGCCTTTATAGTCCATCTCTGGTGTTGTGAATAGAAAACACCATTCAGTTCACTAATTAGAAAATATGCCACTTTTTTCTTCCTTTGTGGACTTAGTGTCACAAGAAAGAGACAATAACCAGTGTTCTTTTCCTATTTTTTCTGTAAAAAAAAGTTATTTTTTTCCTGAATTACAGCTTTCTAGGTGATGTGTAAACTTCAACACACAAGAGAGAAGACAGCAGAGCACCATCCTCCTAAGAGTATATTAATTGGAGTAGTGGTGGTGATGGTTGTGGCTCTAGGCTATCATTCCATGAAGTAAGAGTGTAGGAAAGAATGCCTCTCAATCTTACTCCTGGTCTACGGGAGATAATACATCCTGTAAAATACTCTAAACTTGCAGGAGTAGCCTTCATAAATCATGATTTACCTCATTGTACTGTAATATAATAGAGGCAACTTCTTACGAACAATGGGACTTATGACAATAATAGGACTTTTATGGGTGTGAGAATCCATTGTCACAATTTATTATGAAAAAGACCTTGGTTAAGAGCCTAGAAGCTGTAACTGAGAAGAATATTCTTTTAAAAAATAATTTATATGTTAAATTATGTAACATGGAAAGAACAATCAAAGGAGGGAAACCAGCTCAGCAAAGGTGTCTCGGGGAAATCTCATTTCAGATTGCTCACAGAGAAACTGATTTAAACATAAAGCCCAGGCTTGATTTTTTTTTTCAGACAAGATAGTGGTGTGTTGTAGGTCAGAAAACCGTATCAGTAGGTTCTGAGCTAAATACTCTAGATAGTGGTAGCATTGTGAGTCATCAATATTCAGTACCTATCGCACTTAGAGACATATGCACCGCAGAGTGAGGGTTACTTAGCATTTCAGAATTAAAGTCTGGCACAGAGGAGTGTAGATAACTGCAGGGTTCTATAAAGGAAACTGAAATCTTATCATCTTAACATTGACATTAAAGAAATTACCTTAAATCTTCTCTCGCACTAAGAGGACAAAGTAGAAACATTCTTTGATTTAATGCTGTATAACTAGCCAGTTTCTGTATTGGTGGTTTAATATCTACCCATTGTTCCTAGGAGGTTAGAACTGGTCTCTAATGTTCATGGCAGTAGCTATAACAATACGATTTTCTTAGTAGAACCTTCCCTGGACAACTTGAACCTGTTTCCAGACTTAGGCTGCAATCTGTCCCAGTATAAATCACCTTCTCAATATTCATTAAACTAGAGATGTCACATCAAATATGTAATCTGAGTCTCCAACTAACTCTGAAAAGAAGGATATGTGAAGAGAGGGAAAAGTAACAGATAATTCAGGAACAATTGGAATAAAATACATGTGGATAAGTGCATTGTGCTTTTGTGCATCTGTATGTGGGTTTGAATGACTTCATTGCATAATACTGTATAACAGGAAGAGCCAAATTTATACTATCATATTAGAAAGCTCCAAGGTTAGAGATAATGCAAAGTTTAATGAACTCACAGGGGAAAATAGTAGATGCCAGGGGCAAGAAAGCAATACAATATAGTCTGTTTTTTAAAATCACTCAGACTTATTAAAGAAACTGGCCTTTGGGACATTAATACAAAAGAGACATAAAATGTGGATTTTATATAACAATGCACACCCCTTCCTCACAAAATTTCCACTTTCAGTGATGATTATCAATGGAAAGAAAGCTACAGGAATTTAACTATTATGTAGGAGACACATTAACAGACAACTGAGGCCAGAAAATTAAATTACTCAGATAACCATGGAATAGTCAGAGGAAAAACTGGAAGAGTCAAGGTAACAAGATGTTCTCTCAATTTTAACTGTCAAGCAATCATTCCTTTAATAGATGATGATGCAAGAATTAAGAACTTGGATTTTAAAACAATGATTTTGCATTGTGAATTATATGTTAATGTAGCAAGAAGAAAAAAATGTATGAATGATAACTATTCTCAAAGAAGGAATCAAATTGAAGCCATTTTGAATAAAACTCCCACACTGAATAGGGGGTTAAACAAAGTTCAAGTTCCCAGGACCTAGCTAAAAGAGTGACATCCTATCTGGCATGTTGAGACATACATGATGAGCAAGTCACCCCATCACAGTTTGGCAAATGAGATCAGGGTAAGTATACCATAGAGAAATTCCTAGGAAAGTCCCCTCTCCCAGAGTCCTGATTTGTGGAAATGTAATTGTAACTTAAGACATATGAGTATGGTTTGTTTGGGTTTGTGTGTGTGTGTGTGTGTGTGTGTGTGTGTGTGTGTGTTTTAGCACTTAAAAGTTCTATAGCATTTTAGTCACAGTTCAGCTTCTCAATCTGTTCTACATCCCTGTTCAATTAGTAGATGCTTGATTAAAATAACCTTTTCCCAGTACTCTGTCACTCAGTCCTCCCCAACCTAATGGCTCCTGCTCCCATCCCCAGGCCCTCCCTACCCAGGTCCCTCCCCTAAGAATTCCTAATTTATTAACTATTCCTCTTTCTCAGTGACAATAAAATGTCCTCTCTCTGAGCCCTCCTAGTTACTTAGCTTCTGTGTGTCTGCTTTTCTTTTACTTTAGGACTAATATCCACATATATTGTCATGCTTGTTTTATGGGTCTGGGATACTTCACTTAGAATACTTTTTTCCTAGTTCCATACTTTTACCTACAGATTTCACAGTGTCTTTTGTTTTTAATGGCTGAGAAATACTCCATTATGTAAGTGTACCACATTTTCTTTATCTGTTCCTTGGTTGAAGGACATCTAAGTTGTTTCCAGTTTATGGCTCCTATGAATAAAGTTGGTTGGTATGAACATAGTTGAGCAAGCGTCCTGGTATGGTGGAACTTTTGAGTATATGCCCAGGAGTAGTGTAGCTGAGTCTTGAGGTAGATCTATTCCCAATTTTGTGAGAAATCACAAAATTGATTTCTAACGTGGTTATACAAGTTTGCACTCCCATCAACAATGGAAAAGTGTTTCCCTGTTTCACATCCTTGCCAACATGAGCTGTGTCTTGAGTTTTTTATCTTAGCCATTCTAACAGGTGTATGATGGAATATCAGAGATGGAACTAGGCCCTCTGTACCTACGTAGCAGTTGGACATCTGGGTCTTTAAGGGGGACTCCAGAAGTGAGAGAAGGAGCTGTCTCTGGCTCTGTTGCCTGTCTTTGGATCCAGGTTCCCCTCTTGTGCCCTAGTCTTCCTGAAACTTTTTTTGCAAAAGGCTGTTGCTATTCATGGAATGCCTCCCCTTTTCTGATGAGGATGGGTGGATGGGGTGAAATGGAATGTGAGAGGAAGAGGAAACTGCCATCATGATGGAAATTAAATAAATAAATATTGTAAAATAAGATAAAAATAAAAATAAACTTTCCTTTTCTTTGATTGATTTGATATTTGAGTCATGTTGGACCAAGTGGACTGTATAACAATTCATAAGGAATGATTTTATTTAGAGCACCCAGAAATATGTAAATATGATATATCTTGTCTATATTATATAATTTAGATTTACACATGTAAATATACATCTGGCATGTATAGTAAGACAGACCATGGAAGCTACATTTTTCTAGGGTTAAATAAAGCAAACAGAAGTTTACTTATAGAAGTCATTTATAACAAGAATAAATGAACTTTTAATATTTACATTTAAGGGTTCAAGTTTATCTACATTTCCTCTTTTTTCCTGTTTGTTTGTTTTTACTGTTATTCTTCAGGTTCACATTTATTTTCAGAAAGCTGTGGATTTCAGAGAAGGTCAAAGAAGTGATGTGAGGAAGATGGGGAAGGGAAAATCATAATCAAAATATATTGTATGTAAAAGCTCTGTTTTCGCCGGGTGGTGGTGGCGCATGCCTTTAATCCCAGCACTTGGGAGGCAGAGGCAGGCGGATTTCTGAGTTCGAGGCCATCCTGGTCTACAGAGTGAGTTCCAGGACAGCCAGGGCTACACAGAAAAACCCTGTCTTGAAAAAACAAAACAAAACAAAACAAAAGGCTCTGTTTTCTATAAAGAAAAACATCAAAACTACAAGAAGGAAAAAATTTTCCATTTAAGAATCATGGGGAATTATGTTTATGAAAACGTGCTGAGTTCAGTTTCTAATGTAAGAGAAGAAGCGCATAGCATTTTGTTGCGTGAAACCTTATAAATCCACACTAGCTCTGGCTAGGCTCTAGACTCAGTAGCCATCCATTCCTCCTTACCTGATGACATCTGGCCCTGGTTCCTGATGGCTGCTGACTTCCTAAGCTGCTCCAAATCCAACCCATCCTTCCTGAGAACACCCAGAGCTACCACTCACATTCCACAAACTGACCACCCCGGGGGTTGGCTACCACCACTGACCACTGATCTCTTGTCCACCAAAATCGTCACAAATGCAAAACACCAGACAGTCTTAATATTTAATACTAGGCAGATTTGACCAATATGACCATGAAAAGAATACACAACTCAGTTATAATATTTATAAGCATGCTTAGATTGAGCAGATATATCACTACACTACTCTGTTCCCCAGCTATGAGATCCCTTGTTACACGCAGCTCCTCCAAGTCACATGGTTCTGCTCTATCTTTCACATCTTCTTCCTCCATCATCCTCCCTTCTGTCCCTCCATCTCCTTCCTTCTTCCTCTCTCTCCTTCTCTAAAAATTCCAGCTCCACCTTTCCCTTCCACTATCCTATCACAGGCTCTAGCCTTTATTTGATCAGTTTAAATTGGGAGCAGTTCACATAGAATCACCTGAGAACATGATCGGCTCCAAGTTGGGGGCAGGATTAGAATCAAAATAAATACAGCACCAACACAACTCACAACAGCATTTTAGATTTACTATCATCAAAATGAAAGTCATCCGGGAGGGGTTTGTAGCCCCTTAGGACGAACAACAACATGAACTAACTAGTACCCTCGGAGCTCCCAGGG
>NW_022196899.1:39969871-40009736 GCF_008632895.1 Mastomys coucha | reverse complement strand
AAAAAAAAAAAAAAAAAAAAAAAAAAAAAAAAAAAAAAAAAAAAAAAAAAAAAAGAAAGTCATCCGGGGAATGGCGAGATGACTCAGTGGGTAAGAGCACTGACTGCTCCTCAGAAGGTCCTGAGTTCGGATCCCAGCAACCCCATGTTGGCTCACAACCACCTTAATGAAATCTGATGCCCTTTTTTGGTGCATCCGAAGACAGCTACAGTGAATTATGCCTGAGCCAGCGGGGCGGGGCTGGAGTGATCTGTGCTGGCAGAGGTCCTGAGTTCAATTTCCAGCAACCACACACATGATGGCTCACGGCAATCTGTACAGCTACAGTGTACTCATACACATAAAATAAATAAAAGATATCTTAAAAAAAATGTCTTCCAGTCTGGTATTGGCACCTACTGATGTCTCATGTGGGGACATGACAGCGTGACGAAATGATACACCATAATAAATAAATATAATCACACTTCAGATCATCAGGTCACTCATAAATTAAGAAAAATAATGATCAGATAGATAATCACTTACACTTTTAATGCATACAGAATTTAGACAAGGTACACAATCTTCACAAATTTATCTGGGTATTTATCTGAGTATTGTTCACTCTTAAGTAATATTTTTCCATTTTACTTCCAGGCAAGGAGTGGGAGAGGAATAGGATGAGGAACTATGGGAGGAAGTACTGAACGAAATTGAAAAATGAGATTGACTACTTAAACTTTTCATTTGAATTGTTTTGACAATTTTACTTTTGAATTTTTGTTAATGAAGTTTTTTTCCAGGTTACCTTTTATACACTAACATGTAAATGTCCTAGAAGAGAAAAGCTACTTCCTTCTTTATTAGATATTTTCTTTCTTTAGTGGTTAAGATACCTGACTGTGCTGACTGTGGTTCCAAAGGACCACAGTTCAAATCCCAGTTCCTGCCTGATGGCTCCCAGCTGTTCGAGCTTCTACCTTCTAATGAGTTTCTACTTACTAAGAGCTGTACTCTAAGTACTACAGAACAGATTTTTGTAGCCAAGAGAAACATATTTCTATTTGTAGGCTTAACAAGTGTTGTATAAATGTGTGTGGGCATGGCAGATCTGGTTGAAACCCTTCATTAGCCTGCAGATCTCCACCCTCTCAGTGACTCTACATGATGAAAAGGAAGTGAAATGGTTTGGGGCATCAATTTCTCAGAGTTAGGAAGAAAGAAAAAATAAAATGATTAGTCACTCAATAAGGTTCAGTGGGTAAAAGTACTTACCCTTGCCATAAGCACTGATTATCTGCTTCGGATCCCCATAACCTACATGACTGTGGAAGGAGAAAACCAACCCCACAGAGTTTTCCTCTACCATCCACATTCTTGTCATGTCATACAAAATCACACATCACACACATACACAGACATACACACTTGTTTTACACCATATACACACTTAGTAATATCCAAATAAAGGAACAGAAGTCTCACATTAAAGGGAATGGGAAATCATTTGCAACCATACAGTAACAACAGTGACCCAGGAACACATATTGCAGTTGTCCTAAATACATATTTAAATGTGAAAGTGGCTTCATGAAAAAATTCCTGGTTCAATTCTCTTTTTAAATAAATGGTTGAGAATTTTATAAGCCCCCTAAAGTATGAAGTCAGTTAAAATTCTCATATTTTAACTGACGAGGAGGCTCCTTGTGGACCTACCACTGCTTGATGAGCTACCAGCATTGGATGATACTCCCTGAAGGACATACCACGGCTTGAAGAGCTACCAGCATTGGATGATACATCCTGAAGGACATAAGGCTTTCTCATTTGGTGACAGGACTGCCAATAGATTTTTCATAACTCCATGGATGTCTGGATATTCATATCCATGAGTAGCACTTTTCTAAACTCAAGAAACTATTAATAACAAACGTCAAGGACATAAATTTGGGATAGAGACTGGGGGACATTAGTGCAAGGTAATTGTGAATTGATATGATTAAAATATTTTGAATAAATATATGAAAGAATAAGTTAAAAACTATAAAATCAGGAGCTTTATAAAGTGTTATGTTTAGAGAAGATAAATGCAATTTTAAAACATATATCATGAGTTTACAACTTACTTTATCTAAAATTTTGATAGACATGGTATTTGAAATGTATTTTAGGAATCATCTGACATTGTATTTGCATTTGCATATAGGCAGTCAAGCCTTATTCATTCTCAGCAACTCACAAATATAAAATGTTCCTTAAATTTTAGTATATTTCTTCTGTTGGGTTTTTTTTAGCATAAATTTCAAATAAAATCTTTAATATATGTGCTGAGAACTTAATTTGGAATTAAAAGAATGAAATCTAAGTCAGGCTTACATTATCTATACCATGTATTATAGCATTCTTCTATGAACATGAGCAATAAAATAACGATTCAAAGGGGCTAGAGAGATGGCTCAGCAGTTAAAGGTACTGACTGCTCTTCCGAAGGTCCTGAGTTCAAATCCCAGCAAGCACATGGTGGTTCACAACCATCCATAATGATATCTGATGCCACTCTTCTAGTGTGTCTGAAGACAGCTACAGTGTACTTACATATAATAAATAAATAAACCTTTAAAAAAATTCAACACATACTGAACATTGAGGCACCATGTTTACATTGAAATTACACTGGCAGATTAACTTTTGGTTAAATTTCATGTGACAATATTGTTGTTATCCATCACTGTATTATCCACCATTAGTTGCTTTCTCATATAATGTTTCATAATAATTTAGTTTACCAAGCTTCAGTAACTTCTATCATTCCCAATGTCTAAAAATTTACCACTGTCACAAGTTTTAAATCTGTTGCCAGACGAACCTGATAGATAGATAGATAGATAGATAGATAGACAGATAGATAGATAGATAGATAGATAGATATGGTTTCTACATCTTTCATTTAATATATATGATTATAAAATTATGTAGTTAATATATATAATATATATAATATATATATATATATATATAGATAGATAGATAGATAGATAGATAGATAGATAGATACTCAATGAAATATGTAGTAACAAAAAATCAAAATCAAATGTGGCTCTGTTTGGAGAGAAAATAGAGTGAATATATTTTTTTATTATTTTCTTTATTTACATGTCATATGATATCTCCTTTCCCAGTTTCCCCTCCAAAAACAAACAAATAAAAAACCCAAAAACCAAAAACCAACAACAAGAACAAACCCCTGTTCCCTCCCTCCTCCCCCTGCTCACCACCGCACCCTCTCCTGCTTCCTGGCCCAGGCATTCCCCTACACTGAGGCATAGAACCTTCACAGGGCCAAGGGCTCTCCTCCCATTGATGACCGACTTGGCCTTCCTCTACTATACACATGCTACTGGAGCCATTAGTCCCACCATGTGTACTCTTTGGTTGGTGGTTGAGTTCATGGGAGCTCTGAGGGTACTAGTTAGTTCATATTGTTGTTCGTCCTAAGGGGTTGCAAACCCTTCAGCTCCTTGGGTCCTTTCTCTAGCACCTTCATTGGGCACTCTGTACTCAGTTCAATGGATGGCTGTGAGAGTACCTGACTAATATAGCTGTAGAGCAACTGAGAGTTTTATATCTTCATCTCAAGGCAGTCAGAAGGACGAGGCTCTCTTCCACACTGGGGAGAGCCTTGAACATTAGGCCTAAAGCCCACATCTACAGTGGCATACTTTCTTCAACAAGATTACACCTTTTACTAGTGTCATATCCCACAGGCCAAGCATATTCAAACCACCACAGATGTATATCCTATATTGCTAACAAAGTAGTCTGCAGTCTGCTGTGAGTAAATTATCACTGTAGTATTTATATTTTCATTGTTTAGAATAATATTTTTGTTTGAAATATCTCACTGTAAAGTTTAGTGATATATAAAAATATCAAAATTATTTTCCTACAAGTCATATAGTGTAGTGGATCCAACTCTTTAGGAACATCACATAAATTATTACTCAGTAGAGGATTCCATTTGTTCAGTTAATAAAAATAGATACAACTCAGAGACATGAGCCCATTATTCTGAGTAGTTAGCATTTGGGATGTAAGAAAACCTTCACTACCTTTGAATAATTAAGTTTTTCAAGTAAGTTCACTGAATAAAGCTATTTCATAGAAACATAAATTACTAACAAAGCAGAAATGGCTTATAGCCTCAGCTAAATGATGTCCAGGCTGAGGACATAAGCTAAAGTAGTTCAGTGCTTGTCTCATACATGCAAGATTT
Organism: Mastomys coucha; assembly: GCF_008632895.1. Classification (NCBI taxonomy): domain Eukaryota; kingdom Metazoa; phylum Chordata; class Mammalia; order Rodentia; family Muridae; genus Mastomys; species Mastomys coucha. The sequence goes on along the minus strand of NW_022196899.1, from coordinate 40,005,481 downwards.
TAGTAGTGAAAAAAGACAAACAAAATACATTACAAAAAAATACCTAAGAAACAAGTGCTTCAAATATAAAAACACCAAAATATATGAATAGAAGGCCTTTGCTTGTTTGTTGGGTGCAATTTTTCAAAGATTTCTCAGTCATTTTATATGTAAGAAAGCATTTTCTTCATATTTTCTCCATAATTGGTGCTTAGTTTTTCTTGCTGAAAGTTCTTGTTTTTTAATCTTGAAATTTGTTTTTATTGCAACATTAGCTTCCTGACAGTGATGAAAGGCTATTTCAAAATCCAATAGGAACGTTGTTGTCACTGCTTCCTATGGGGTAAGAAATGCATGATACAGTTTATGTTTTACTTATACCAGAGTCTTTCCTTAACTTTACACCATATCAGAATAACATGGCACAAATATGATGACATATGCCATCATTCTAACTTATATAAATAATGAGGACAAGTTCATCTGATAAAATTTTTCTGGAATAAATTGAAAATGTGGATATTTAAAATACTTGTAAAATTGTGTGAGGGGAAAAAAATATACTTGATACATACTTTGTCACATTGATTCAAATAATTTATCATAAACTATTCTAAGTAAATTCAACTGATACAAATGTAATTGCTATTGGACTTGGGGTATAGTTTTAAATTTGTATGATGTACATTCATTTACAAATTTATGGTTATATTTAAATCTATCATGTATTTTCATTGGTTTTACCTATTATTAAACTCTCCTGTTCCCTCATATACTTTCATAATAATATTGTTTCTTTCCCAAATTGTTCTATTATATTCATGATGTATATATTTGTATATACATGTTATGTATACATAAATATTCTCAGGTATATAAATACATGCATATATGTATACATAAATATGTATTTATAATTTTTTGGTTGTGAGCCTAGCCTTTAACGGCTGAGCCATCTCTCCAGCCCATGTATTTATAATTTAATTTGATTATTTTAACTCAACTCCCTTCAGGCAAAGAAAGAGCATCTTTATGATGCATTCAAGCCATATAGTCTAATTTTTAAATTACTTCAAATTCTTGTGAGTAGCTCTAAGTTTTATTGAATTAACATCAGTTGGAAGTGAATGTTACATTTTCTTTCTAAATATTGCTATCTTTGTGAAACAAATAGCATATTTGATTCAAATATAACAGGTTACTCCATTCAATATGTATTTTAAGGACTACTCAAAGGAACATTTTAGACTTATCTTTCTCTAGGAGTACATAACTTTAATTGTTCATGATAAAAGTAAACAACTAGAGTGTGCTTAAGACATTTTTCCATGAAAATGAAAGAAAACTGTTTTATCTAGTGGAAATCCTGTGTATTTAAAGTATTTGTTTGTTTGTGTGTTCAGGTAAAAGTAGATATAAGTGGAAACTATAACATATACCAAATAATTTTTGTCTGTCACTGGCCATGTATTTAAAGTTAAGCTATGCACTACAATTGAGTCATAAAAATCATAAAACATTATCATATTTGTGTCACGATTGAGCATGGAAGTTACTAATTAGATTCAAGTAAACTTTCTCAATTATTAAATATGATGATCTCATAGTAGTAAAATAAATTTCAAGTTCTATATGCATGCATTCTTTTCCATGGTGTTAAATGTAATAGCAATCACTTATATTTTTATATAATTATCTAAGATTTCAGTCAATAATGTTTAAAAATTCAAAATAAAAAGAAAATATGAATTAAAATTTAGAGGTAATATTGACAGAATTATTAAAACTTAACATTGTAATTAAGGGTAAGATATATTTTAAATTAATAATATTATATTTGTTAAAACAGTAATAAGTTGTAAATTCAAAAATTAGAGATTAATTAGACTTTTCAAATATAAAGTTTTGTGTAACTCGATGTCTGAAATTAAAATTTGAGAGTTGAATTTACCATACATTTTATATAGCATATGATATCATAGTGGAACAGGGAGACACATTAGAACAGGGGAAGTTTTTGAAAACAAGTTTATTGAGGTATAAGTGTTCAGATGTGAATCTAGTGGCCATGTGATCTCCGAGTAACCTTAACTGTGAAGTTTGTAAGTCTTCTTGGCACACTTCTGTGTGAAGCAAAAAAAAAAAAAAAAAATGAGTGGCAGAATTTAGTCAGTTTTTTGTTTACTTAATAGCAAAAGCAAGAATTGCATAGCTAATGAAAGAGAGAAGCCTGAAGCCTAAAGGAATAAGGAATCATTGAATAGAATGGATTATGCTTCTGTAGATTCTGGGAAATGTCAAGTAGTGAAGGGATTGAAGACTCAAACCCTTACATACTGTAGTGAATTTAGTATGTAAAAATAAAACAAAACAATAACTCTCTTGTTTTAAATTGGAAAACAAAACTCAAACACTGGTGGGAGACCAGTGTTAATGCTTAAATAGGTTCACTTGATGTATACAACATAATAAATGCTATGAAGCTACAAGGAGAAGTAATCAGCAATATAATAATTTTTGGACATCCAAAATTAGTATTAGTCAAGACCGTATAAAACATGTTTCTAGATTTCCTTATGTGTATGAAATATATGTGTGTACAAATGTATAAATATGAATTTTTGTAATTGAACTGTACAATAAAATAAAATACAGCATCCGGGATGAAAAACTCCGAATAACTCAGAATGATTCTCAGAAGAGATGCATGCCCTAAACCCTGACAGAAGCCAATAGTAACAAAAAAAGAAAGATAAATCAAATTTAGAAATCAAAATGCTCTTATATGTTAACATATCATTGTATCCACTTTATAAATACTCAAAAATCAGTTTCATGCTGTTAAATTGTATACTGTTTGTGTAATAAACACTTGTTCATAAAAATATGTCATAATAGTCACAACAATGGTATCTGTCATGTTTACTAATCCCCACTTGTCATAGATGAAGGGGATTAATTTAAAATATGTCTGTGACACAGGACAGAAAAAAATCCACTTTTATCTCTCATTTCTATTTCTACTGAATAAAATTAAAAGAAATTTACACCTGATTTTATGAGTATTTTTCATTGTGAATGAAGTTTTTTATTCTAAACTTAAAAATTCTATTTTTTTTCTGGAAGTATAGTTATTTTTAGCACTAATTTGTACATTCCATAATGGTACTATATTTTTATGTTAAAACTTAGGGAAAATAGAAATTAGAATATGAATTAATTTGAATTATCATATGAGGATGTACATGCCTACAGAGCGATATGGGGAGAATTCAGAACTTTAGAAGAATGCCTTGCTGTATGAAATTTGTCACTGAGGCATGTCCTCAAGGTTCTATCTTTCCATCTCTCTGTGCCATAGCTGCCATACAGTACTGATGATAAGACACCCATACACTTGGAAACTACACAGCACATTCTTAAACCATGAGCCAAAACCAATTCCTCCCTATTCAGAGTTATTTTTGTTTATTATTTTAGCACAATGATGAGAAACAAAGATATCTAAAGCTACAGGAATTCTTGTATTTCCTTGTTTTTATGAGGGTCCCTCTGGATGAAAGTTTTATTTCTTACTACGAATTATCTAATAATCTCCTGTTTTCTTAATGAATATTTTTCTATATTTTCCTGAGAAGGCTTTCAATGTTTTGCTGTCAATCTTGACAATCTTGACAGCAATCTCTGGAAAATAAAAACAACAACAAAAACAACAAAGACCTCATGTGTCTTCCACTAATAATCTGTATTTACAAACTGTTAGCAATCCCCTTTCTCCTATTTTGATATATGAAGGAAAAGGTTCAGTATGTTTGATTCTACTTCAGGTTTTGCTTGCTTCGGAAAAAAAGATGCCAGTCACTGATGAACATACTGGTAGGCACCTGTGGTTTTTCAGGTAAACATTATTAACTCGAAAATGCTTCCACAGTACCTCAACAGACAGGGGAAGTCCTTGACCTATTAACTGCAGCAATGGGATTCCTCAGATAATGTACTCCAACGGTTGCAGCTCCAGGTAAATTCAAGAGACTAATTTGGTTCCTCTTCAAATTGCATTCAATCAATTGCTCAGTCCATTTGGAAAATCAATATCCACAACTATCATCTTTGAAGGAGCACATTATTCAGCAAAACCTAATTATCATAAATACTCCCTCTATTATTACAGCTCTCCGCTATTGTGTTAAAAACATGAAATAAGATTGTCTTGACATTTTTAGTGAGTGAATCTGTAACAGCAACAGGAAATTACATTTCTGTACTACAATATGCTATTACAATTTTTTTTTTTGTATTGTGATTCTTTTTCGAGTTTGGAGATTTGCCTGTTCAAAATTAATTTGGAGCTATAGTAATCATCACCTCATTCAACTTTTGAATTCATAAAAAATAATGGAAGAAGTGCTAAAAACTGGCTTCTCATTCTCAAAGCCTGCCTAGAAACAGCTACAAATTAAAAACTAATTTGAAGCCAAACTACACATGCAGCCATATATAAGATTAATATACCTTAAAGAGCAAGAATTTTACATTCAAAATCTAAACTAGTAAACAGAGTTTGTATGAAATAAAAATAATCAATTACTATACTTATTATAAATATCATCCAAATGTATTTTCCATCTGTGAATACTTCTACAGAGTCCATTAACTATAATATTGCTAACTCCATAAACCATGCACAGGGTAGATACAAGCCCAAGCTTTTATGAAGCACATAGGTGTTATTTTCTGACAATGAACAGTAATCATAATATTCAATAAGATACATAAATTGATTCTGAATTGAGGAAATTTTCTGTCATTGCACTGGAGACTAGTAATACATGAAACCCTGGGTTTTTAAAATATTCACTGCTTGAATTAATAATAGGGAAATCAAAATAGTTTACAGAATGCTCAATTTGAAGTTGTTTTAAAAATGTAAAGCAAGAATGACATGTAAAATTATTAACTATGATATTTACCAATAAACTCAGTAGTTAGAATTAAGTTGATATTGAAGAACACTGGCATATGCATAATTTCAATTCGATCTATTTATAATAAGCATTGAGTGAAAATTGTTTTCTTGCAGCCTATACTATCTGTTGTGTCAGCATCCCCAATCCTGGATCAGAGTCACATGCTATCATTTCATGTCCTATTATTGTTTTTAATAACTGCTCCATTTTGTAAATTTTGTTCTCATGAATAAAGTTACAGTTTTGCCAAAATATTAATTTGGAAATGAAAAATCAATCAAGAAAATTAATTTATCCTATTACCACAGACTATAGACATAGCAGTTTGATACTCTTTTATTATAATTATAATTACTATTTACTATTAATATTTTATTTCAACATCATCATTATTGGTTTTGTGTATGCATGTGGTCTGTTTGTGAGGACACACATGTGTTATATTGTATATGTGGAATTCAGAGGAAGGTGCTGTGACATTGAATTTCTTTTACTTTCCAGTGAGTTCTGAAGATCAACATCAGTTTCTCAGGCTTGAAAGGAAGCAATTTTACTCACTAAGCCAGATATTTATGGAATTTAAAACTAAATTACAAAGAACAATGCATTGCAAACTGCCAATCTGCTTACCAGGAGCTATCTGCAGGAATCTTCAGAGCTTTGGCCTGGCTGGAGAATCCAAAGAGTTGAAGCTTTCTGAGGGGAACCCCAAGCAAAGTGGGCTGTTGGGCCTCTTCTGTGTGGGACGGAACCACCGAGCAGTTGTGCTAGGCTCCAGCAAACAGTTGGTTGTGTCAGGTCGAGGTCCAGAAATGAAACCTTTGGGAAAGATTGTCTTTCCTGGAGTGTTAGAACTAGATAATTCAGGTACTCTCAGATACTCCGGAGAAATAACTCATGCACCTTATTCCTTGCAGATAGGACATTAAAAACACTTGGGATGGTTGGGATCTAGAGAAATATACTTTCTGTTAGCTCTATTGAGATGTTAGGGGTGTGTCATCTTCATGTAGGACTTTAAAGTGTTGTCCCTATGTGACTGATTATCACAGTCCTCTCAATGAGGTGTCATGGTCATATATTCCAGGGTAGGAACCTGGCTGCCTGAATCTTCTCAACCATTTTTTTTTTTTTTTTAGTGATCATCTCTACTTTTACTTATTTATTTATTTATTTATTTATTTATTTATTTATTTATTTATTTTTATTTATTTTTACCCTCCAGATCCTATTTGCCCCACCCCCATCCACGATTGTTCTACATCCTATACCTCCTCACCAACACCTGTCTCCATGAGGATGTCCCCACCCCCTACCCACCATCCCACCTGTCCTCTAAACTTCCTGGGCCCTCCAGTCTCTTGAGGTGCATCATCTCTGACTAAACCCAGAAAAATGAGTCCTCTGCTGTATATGTGTTGGAGGCCTCATATTAGCTGATATATGCTGCCTGGTTGGTGGTCCAATGTTTGAGAGATCTTCGGGGTCCAAATTAATTGAGACTGCTGGTCCTCCTACACAGTCACTCTCCTCATCTTTTGCCAGCCTTTCCCTAATTCAACCACAGGGGTCAGCAGTTTCTGTCCATTGGTTGGGTGCAAATATCTGCATCTGACTCTTTCAGCTGCTTGTTGGGCCTTCCAAAGTACTGTCATGATAGGTCCATTTTTGTGAATGCTCCATAGCCTCAGTAACAGTGTCAGGCTTTGGGACCTCCCCTTGAGCTGGTTCCCACTTTGAGTTTGTCACTGGACCTTCTTTTCATCAGGCTCCTCTCCATTTCCACCCCTGTAGTTCTTTCAGACAGGAAATTAGGGGTCAGAGTAGTGACTGTGGAATGGCAACCCCCTCCCTTATTTGCTGTCCTTTCTGCTGTAGATGGGCTCTGTTCCCTCTCCCTACTATCAGGTATTTCATCTAAGGTTCCTCCCTTTGAGTTTTGAAAGTCTCTCACCTCCCAAGTCTCTGGTACATTCTGGGGGGTCCCACCACAAACCTATCTCCTGAGGTTGCCTGTTTCCATTCCTTTGCTAATGGGATTGTCAGAAAATATGAATTTGCAAAACATATTCACTGTATATTTTTTATATATCACTTCCAAGAAAAAAAAGTAGCCTAATGGGTAGATCCATGACATTTTCACATATTTTTACAATATGAAAGAAAACTATGGTTTGAACTCAGTACTGGGCAAAGTAGTAAATTATGAGTAAAATATGGTATTTAAAATTCCTGCTCCATGTGCCTCCCCAAAAAACCCATACTCTACTTTATGACCTTGTCTTAGTTAGGGTTTCTATTCCTACACAAACATCATGACCAAGAAGCAAGTTGGGGAGGTTTATTTAGCTTCAGGACTGGAACTCAAGCAGGTCAGGAAGCAGGAGCTGATGCAGAGGCCATGGAGAGATGTTCCTTACTGGCTTATTTTTCCTGGCTTGCTCAGCCTGCTCTCTTATAGAACCCAAGACTTCCAGTCCAGGGATAGCACCACCCACAAGGGGCCCTACCCCCTTGATCACTAATTGAGAAAATGCCCCACAGCTGGATCTCATGGAGGCATTTCCCCAACTGAAGCTCTGTGATAACTTCAGCCTGTGTCAAATTGACACACAAAACCAGCCAGTACAGACCTGATGGAGACCCTTACCTCCTCTGTTGTAGATTGTGTATAATCTAAACAATGAAAAGCCTCATCTTGATATAGACTGGATTACAATTCCTGTTGAACTCTATGTAATAAGGATTTTCCTATTAAAGTAAATGCATTAATTTTGTAGTATGGAGTCCACAAGCACCTATAGCAGATGTACACACAGACAGACACACACAGACACACAGACATACACACACACAGCATAAAAACATTTTAGACACATGAATTTATAAGTACTTGCAGTATTGTCTAAGAGAAATGGGGTCATTGAAATATGTTTAAGTGAAGAAGAAATGTTAATTTATTCTAATTGGTAAGGTAACTATACTTTAAAGCTATTCTAAATGGACAATAATTGAAGTATAAGATGAATGGAAATTGCTACCATGTGCGCAACAGAAAGAGGGTCTTAAAAATGTTTGAAGAGTAGATAATAATTAAAGTTTTGCAACTGTCTAATGGAAATAACAGGATTGCTGGCATAATAAGAAAAAATTTAGAAAATATTAATAATCAAATTTCAGATAGCACAATATATTCCTTCAAAATGAGACTCCAAAGATCAGAGCTAAATAAATATGTAGATTAGAAGATAATAGTATGTAGTTTATATTCACTCCAAAGGCTTCAGTGTATCAGTGTTTCCACACATCTTTCGAAGTGAGTCCTAGGAATATGCAAAAAATGTGTTTAACTTAAAAACACTAATAACATCAGTTATTGATTTTCATAAAGTAACAATAAGTAAATCATATACCAAAGAATTAATGGCATCAGACAAGTCACAAAGTGTATTGAAGAAGAATGGCTGAATAATTATGTAAATGGTGGAGGGGAAATAAATTGTGCACTTAGAATCAACTATTTACTTATTAATGTGGAAGTCATTAGTATCTTTGTCAAAATACATAACATTGCCTTGGTATGAGGCATAAATAATCACTGGCTTGCATTCCAGGTAGATATAAAACAGAGGAAGTAAAGGCAAAAAGTAAAGTGAATTTTTTAAATTTTATTTCCTTAACCCATGATACTAGAAATTGGATAACAGAAGTAGTGATATGTAAATAGGGAAGGCAAAGGAAAGCTATGGGATTGAATTCAATATAAAAGAACAGAAGTGGAAATGATCTGGTACAGTCTGTGCCATGAAAAATAAATGCTTAAAAAATGTCTTGATTCCATCAGGAATACTTTGAATTATTCATTGGCATATCTTACTGGATCTCAGAGAACATAGGAAAAAAATAAATTCATGTCCATTTCATGTATACTGGCAAGTGTGATTCAGAGAAGGTATGGTGTGAGATCAGTTACTACTACTTTTATTTTTTCAGTGAAGTAATGAAGTATGTTTATCAGAAAACATTGAAAGAAGTGAAGGCAGGATTTGGTAAAAGAGTTAAAAGTAAACAAAATCATCTTTTAGAATATTATGCCAATCATATAAAAAATCGATGTTATGAGATACAAAGCAGAATAAAATAGTCTTTATTCATTACTTTATTTTTTATCTATTGAAGCATTAGGAATAAAACTAAGGACATTGGAAATGATAGACAAATTATTTCACATCAAGGTAATCTTCAGTTAACAGAACAGAAGGAAATGAAGTTTAGGAGTTTGGAAGTTGGAGGAAATGGAAAAAGTTGGGTGCATGGAAAGAATAGGAACAAAATGTATCATACTCTCAAAAAATAAAACACAGAAAAATGAGTATGTCAAATTTAGAGATATGAACTTTGGTAGAAGTAACCTATGGACATGGTTTAAATGTTTGAGACATTTAAACTGCAGGGCAGTTGGTAATGGGTGGTGCTTATAAAAGGGTAACAGTGGTTCTTCATAGAGACATTAATGCCCAGTCTAGTCTTAGATATCTTTAACTAGACATGTTACATTGATAACTGAGGGCTAGCTAATACTGAAGAAGATGCATGCCAAGTGACCAAATACAACATGTAAATGAAAACATAGAATGCTTCCAAGAGGAAAGTTGTCATATATAATAATGTATAATCAACATCATTGTGGTTTCTTCAAAATCAGTAACCATTCTTAACCATTGAATCATATTTTGTGCCCCATATCTTAAGATATGTGGCAAATATGTTTTAGCCATTTTATAATACTTTTCTTAAGTTTTATTTCGGTACTGGATGGAAAGGTAGTTGTCATTAGGTCCTGAAGGTGTTAGGTGAGTTTACCCAAAGGTATAATTCAAAAGAGATGTCATTCTGTGAGGTAAAGTTAATAGACCGTTTTAATGCACAGCAGACAATTAAGCATGCCCCAAATGATTACAGAGCCAGTAAGATGGATGGTCTGTTTTAGGATAAGTATGCTAATACTGCTTTCACATAATAGCATTTACAGAAAACAATCAGAAAAAAACGTTGATGTCAATAATATTTTCCAATTGATTATAATTAATTTCAAAGGAATTATGGAAAACATTAACATACTAATCTCTACACTGTAGCATCAGATATTAAAGACATTGGACTTTCCAGTAAGTTTTAAAGCTCTAAGAAGACATATTTCTTTGTAGGGAAACAAAGGGAGGAGTTTTCAATTATTCTACAGTTTATACCCACAGCATTCTTACTTAATCTTCTGAAACAAAGAAGAACAATTAATATATTATTATACATATGTCATTTTTGAAAGCCTCTGTAAATGGTCTCTATCTCAATTTTTACTTGAAATCTTTTACTTACATTCAACAGTTACCTATCATCTATAGATATAAATGATTATAAAATCTAATTAACTAAAAGCATTTTTTTAGGATCTAAACTAAATCGAAATCACTAGGAACCTCCACCTACACACCATGATTATTCAGTTTTGACTTGAAGAAAATAAGCAACATGCATTTCCCCATGTTGACAATATTTACTAGACCATGAATTGGCCCCTTCGCACATCTGAAAAAAGTATTACAAACGAGGCTCTCTGCTTTTTGCTTTGAATTGCTACTTATGAATTTTGCTTTTTCCCTGATGCCTGAGACTTCCTCAGGTTTCATGTAGCAATTAAGCTTAGACTAATTATTCTTATTTATATTCTGATATACAGAATTTATTCTAATCAAACACTATATCCTGAGAAGTGTTGATTCATTTTAAACCATTATTGATTTATGTTTATAAACATATCTAGATAAATGGATCTATATTGGTGTCTGTATATGGAATATATAATTTCTTAGGACTTTATATGCATTATTGATAAAGAAATTATTACTTTTATAGCAGTCAAATCATATCACGTCTGGAGACTTCCATTAGAAAAAAAACATAGTTGTTGACAGAGATTCAAATAGAGGAAATAGAAATAACGAAGCATGATATGACTATATTGCCATAATGCAGATTGTTCCCGAGCACATAATAATGCTTTATTTGTACCATGCTGTAATTGGCACTTATGCATTCCTTTCTCTGAAAGCCCATTAGAAATACAATTATGCCAAAACATGATGATATATTTCAGCATCATGGAATTGAACCTTTGCCTTTGGCTGTGATCCCATGAAGTAAACATAGCTCTGTGGGCAAAATATTTAACCAAAGTGGGGGAGGACCCTAGAGAATGAAAGCTCATTTCACTATTGTGGTAGATAACATTTATTTATTCCCTTAGGATAGATTTTAAACAAACAAACAAACAAACAAACAAAAACAAACCAAAACAGTCCAGCAGCTTTAATACCTCCTTGCAGAAAGTGCTCAGTCAGTTACTGATAAGATCATGTTAACAGCTGGAGCAGGCCTGTGATACTAAGCAGCCTGCGATCTTATCACTTCCAGATAATTATGTTGCAAAGGAAAGCAAGTAGTAAGCAATAACATCAGCTTATGCTGCTGCTGCTGCTGCAGGTGCTGTTGCTGCTTGCACAACAGAGCCTGTCTCTCCTCCAATCAGAGTCATTATAAATTATCATCATCATCATCATCATCATCAGCAGCAGCAGCAGCAGCAGCAGCAGCAGGAACAGCATTTTAGCACAGGAGATGATTCTGGTGTTATGTATTTTGAAATTTTCTACAACCCTACCAGATTCATTTGATCTACATATTTGACCAAAGTGATTACACACGTGCAAGACAGACTTGATGAGAATTAAGGGATGTTCTTTTCAATAAATAAATGTTGACAACATCAAATGTTCTAGCATTGTTTGTCTCCCTGAAGGATTTATGTACATTAACCTTCTAAAACACTGACGAAATGGTTCACTTTATATGTCCTATGAAAAGACAGAAAATTTTAATTTTTAAATCACAGTAGATTTGCAGGCAAAGTGAAAAAGAAGTTTGATCAATATTTGAGATAAGTACCTACATTTATTTTTCCAGACCCTATTGACATTAAAATATCAAGTTGTGTCAATAAAATCCAACATTATGAAAAAAAAAGACTATTATGATGATGGGGTCAACTTCACTGTGACAAAAAAAAATGCAAGATGAGCTGAGAAAGATTTCATAGAATCATAATTGTAGCTTCTCCATGAACACTTTTACATTATTTAAGCCATTGCATCACACATGTAAACAAATGCATTTTAAAGTTTGTTCCTTGGAGGTACATTAAAATTAATTAATTTTGTGAAAGAAGGATATAAATAATAATGAGCTGATAAATTTAAGGGGAACTTTTAATTTACTTTAAATGAACTAATACATAGGAAAAGAAAATCGACATTTCAAAACAGTATAATTAATTATGATGAAAAGATAAAAAAATTTAAGTGTAGTTCACAGAAAATACTATTACAGTATATATAAATTCTTCCTCAAGATTACCCCTCTTTTCTTTCTTAAATAGAAACAGGCGATTTGCATTAATTTTAATGGTTCAACTGCTTCATTTCTCTCTGCATGAAATTGCATGCTTCAGTACCTCATACCTGCTGATGTAATAATTCATATAATCTCAAGAGATGTCAAGAAGTGAATTAAAGTAAAAGTAAAAAAGAAAAAGTGAACTAAAATTAATGACAGTCTCCTCCCATTTCCTGATTATCAGAAGAACAAGGTCATCTGTTTGAAAGAGGTCTTCGCTTCTCTTTCACATATCCCCTGTGGCCAAGGCTGTGACGATGTTATTGCATGATGCTTTGGCAGCAATTAATGGAACAAAACTAAAGGGAACAGTACAGACTACATATACCTATTACATTGAAGTACAGTTATTACATTATATACTAAACTCTGTTTATTATTTAATATTAGTATATTAATGCTGTAATAAAACATATATTAGTTAGATTCTACCAGAAAAAAATGAATACAAATATAAATGAGTCATATTCACTCATACAAAACAGAATGTCATTATACTTTAATTTTTGCTTAGTTTTCTTTAAGTATTGCTCCAACAAATTTCTCAGACAATGTTCAGAGATGTGTAGACTGACTTTTTTCGCATAGTCTCCAGTTTCACATTCTGAGTTTAACAAGATCAACTTTGAAGTCAAGATGAATCATGAAAACACTTTGATCACGTGTGTAGATGTCTCAGAGGTCACCTAATTGTGTCTCCTGGACCAGTGGTTTTCAGTGCTAAACTCATTATAAGCTGTACATAAAAAGGACAATCATTTCATTGCTGGTAGTTCCACATTTGTTAAACAATATCAGCCCAATATAGGTTGTACAGCATCTGACGCTGCAATTCTAGCTATATGGCTTCCTATGATAACTATAAATAAAAGAAAATACTATCTGTTTGAATGTATTGTATGTAAAAAAATAACAGTTTTTACAGCAAGCATATGGTAAAATGTGTGAGCACTAAAATAGCTTTACATTCTTAAATATGGTCATATGGTACATACACTATAGCTTTGCATGTATGTGGTAAAGACAGAGGATCAAAAGTTCTATTTCATCCAGAGTTATAGAATATGTTCCTGTTCAGACTAGGCTACATAAGACCTATCTTAAAAAAAAAACAGAAAAAAATATACAAAATTATCAAACAGACACAAAATAAGGTGAAAAAAATTAATTATACACACTCTACAGAAATACATAAATAAAGTATTGGATATTATGAGACCAACATCTTGGCAAAGATAGAAGCCAGTCATCAAAATGCACATGCCATGCTTAGATATGGCTGGAAGGATGTATGAAAGATTGCCTCACCACAGTATATATAATATACACAGGAAGCATCAACATATACCAGCTGATTATCAAACTCTGGCTTTGAAGAATTAGTCTGTGAGACCAATATTCTATAGATGGAGAATCTAAAGATCTCTAGAAATGCAAAATGAAAGGAAGTAGTGTGTGTGTGTTTATAGGTGAAAGATGTGTGCTCTCATATATGTATGTGTGCCTATACACATACACATACATACACACACACACACACAACTCACATTCTCTCTTTTCATTTTGTATCTTTATAAATCTATGTTATTTATGAATTCTAGAGTTTTAATTATTTTGTAGTTTGGGTAGTTATGAAATTTCACACTGGTGAATCTACAAACAAATGCATTTCCACTCATTGTTTCTTTTCTTTTTTTAAAATGTCTTCTTCCAGTTTTCTCTCTAAATGGAACCAGTGTCTGATTAAGAATGACATCTTTCACTTTTGATATGACCACAATTCATCTGGCTAAATCACTGAAGTTCATATTATTCTTAACATGTAAATGAGTTCATTATGCATATTTTTTGTAGAACAGAAAGAAAAAATTTTCATGACATAGAATTGTCAGGGTAACAAAAGGATCTCCTTAGGAAATTAATAATTTATTTCACAGTTCAAACATAATTTCAGTTGGCATACTATGTTTAAGATTATTTACATCTTGCTACTTAATCATGACTGGTCTTCCATTAAATTAACTGAATTCTATCATATGTCTGTAGCCCATTTCTATGTGTTCATTTTCATGACTGAAATTTGTTAAAATATAGTTATGCTGAAACTGACAGAACCAGTAGCTAGTAATGAAGCTTTGTTTCAAGCCTATGTGGATATATTGTTTGAAATTAGTAAATTAACACTAATTTTCACTTATGAAAATTAACTCAAAATTAAGTACTTTTGTTCAACTGAATGGGGTAGATGATAGTTTATTTTTCTGCCATGTTTTGTTTAGTCAAACTTAGTGGAGGATAAGCAACACTGAGGTGCAACCTAATGACATCTTAAAATGGTACTGTTGCAATCAAAGTGGGTTTCATCTGTGTGATTTGGGGTCCATAATGGTCTCATTTACATATCAAAGTTCTACCTTACTTTTGCCTAATATTTATTTTAAATTAATGATTCCCTTTTATATAAATGAAATTATATTTCCTTTATTAATTCTTTATTTTCTGCCTAATTACTTCTTTGTATTCATTAATTTATTTAGTATGTTTTATTTTGATATTAATGTATAAACTGTCAGACTCTCTTGTGTACTGGGAATGTACCAGTGAATAAAAGAAATGTCTTTTCTCTGTAATTCTTACAGTCATCTGAGAGAAAACAATATAAAACAAGTTACTCTACTGTGAGTGAGGCTTAAATTTAAAATTCTTTCAAAGGTGGACAGTTGACTAAATAATAGTACTAGAAGATACTATGATGAACATAATAATTGGTTCAGTTCAGAGATATATACTATTTTTAAACCTTTTTGTATCTTCCAATACAACTTGAAGCATTAAAATTATAAATTTGTCTTTCCTCAGAACAAAACATTAGTACAAACCATATATGTGTGTGTGTGCCTGTATTTACAAATATACTATATATATATATATATATGTATATATATATTTATAATATATATACACATTGTACTCTATATATTGCTTTTTTATTTTATTTAACAGGCTTGTACATTTCATTTCTTCTGAAATCACTTCATTTTATTGACTTTTTGTTTTTATCAATCAATACTACAAATTTATTAAAATCACTCTGCTTTCTTCTCTGATGCACATGGCTATTTTTTTTCAGCCCGTGTCTACAGGAGTCACTCTTTTTTCCAATGACTATACTTATATTTATAGATAAATACTTCCTATGCTGTCAAATGCTCTACATTGTCTGTGTTACATGTTTCATTGGCTGCCTCTAGATGACTGCACATATGTCCCCAGTAATATAATGCTACTCTCTGTATGATTGTACCACTAGAAATTTTGGTTGAAATATATTACAAGAAAATTTCAAATATATATAAAAACCACATCCCTAGGGACGATTATTTCTCCAGTTTTCAGATTTCCTTGGTTGTCTCTAGTTTTTGATGTAGGGTTGAGGCACTATGTTCTTGTTCCTATCCAACATATCAATTGTTGTCCCTGTTCAGCTCATTTTTAGCCAGTCATATTGGTGAGACTTTATCAGTATAGCTTCTAAAATATTCCTTGAAGATACAATCTCACAATACCACCTCCTTGATGCTCTGGCTATCACAATTGTTCTGCTACCTTTTCTGAATTTTTAGTGACTTTGAGATTTTTTTGAATAATATATATGTTCTTTTTTAATGTATATTATTTACAAATGTTTCTCAGTGCAGAAAATTTTAAATTTTCTTTGCATTTTTTTTGAGGATCAGACTTCATTTATGTTATATAAAAGAGAAAAGTACTTAATTTTAACATAGCTTGTCTCACTGCTCTGATATTACATGCAACAATATTCTATTGAATGATTTTTTAGGAATCTTTTTGGAATAATTGTAATTTTATAATATATTAAATATTACATTCTGTTTTCCTGGAAATTTTTCATAAATTGTATCACAGGTTATAATTTTTCAAAATATAACTTTAAATAGTTTTTTGAATATTACAGCTAATCAGAATATATTACAGATGATTTTGCCTTTATGATGACAAAGATTAAACAGAATATCACTTTGTTCTAAGTGGATATATATTTATTTTTGCTAATTTAATTCATTATATTTAACATATTTCTTTTAGCTTAATATTAATGTAGGTCAGCTAGAAAAAAATTTCATATCATGCTCAACTTTAACCCAATGCCCTGAACTTGGATTTGTAATGACAGACTGGATATTGAAAAAGAATTAAGTATATCTGTCTCAAATATATGTACACAAATACATTTAGTATTTTATATGTGTTTTTCTGATCATTTTCAATTTCAACCTTGAACATTTAAACAGTATAATCTGTAATATGTTTTTCTAGATATTGCAAAGGTTATATTCAATGGGCCAACACATTTTTAAAAAAAATGAAACACTGAGTTAGAAACTAAATTCCTAAAATCTGGACAAAATAAGCCTGCATTGTGTTGTCTTTCCCTATGATGTGAATATTCAGCCTTCAAGAGTCTAAATGTGTACATAGTGTTAATATTGGACTATCACAAAGATTGATTTCTACTAAAGACTGTTGTAATCTGATTTATTCATAGAAACTTAATGCATTTAATACAAATACTATTTGAGTGTATTTATATGATAAAAAACTTACGAATAATGCCTGAATCATGAATGAAAGATATGGCAATGTTGCACAGGGAGTAAGTTAAATTCTGCCAAAATTAGGGCAAATTGTGTGTTGGTTAAATATGATTGGTCTGAACATCATCTAGAGGATACCTCTTCAATCAGGAAATTAAGACTTAGAGTTTTTATGAGTCATGTTTGCTATTTAAAATTATACAAAGTGGTAAAGTAGAAATTAGGAAAACTCAAAAATCACCAACCATGAAGTAACTTTAAAATGATTTCTTTATATATTTCTCTTCTAATGTCTTATGCCAGTTAAGATATTTTGCTTCAAAATGCTCATCTTGAATAATAAATTGAGTAGGAGTGAGAAGATGCAAATCCTTACAAAATTGAATGAATGTAGATAAATTTAAAATATTTACTTTATATGGGCTCAGTTGCTTTAGACATGCTAACATTCCAACAATGAACTACTATAGTCTGTAAACAATTGAAAAGCAAAAGGTGATCTGTCTGTGAAAGGATATGATGCTAGTCTTTTCAGAACAAGGCTACCAAGATCATAGTGACATTCTTCAGTGACTGCAATCAGAGTTTTCTCAACTTGAGCATTGAACTATTATGCATATTTAGCAATCCCATGGTTAAAAATTCTAAGGTTTACATTGTGAACCTTAGACTTTAACAGCTATGGATCTACATATACGGAGCAGGAAAATAGGAAAACACAGTAAGAACACTACCTGAGAAGGTTGGAAATAGGAAACTCAGAGGAAGAGGGAAAGGTAGGATAAATAAAACTAAAGATGTTTGGAAGATCCACAGGAAAGCATAGTCTTTGATGATCACTTAAAGTTACACACATAGAAGTATAAGCATACACAGTTGAAAGGCAGTTACATCCCTTGGACAGTATGATATTGCTTATAAGAACCACACAATAAATAAGACAAAGCCTATTTCTAGGCATGGGAAATGTTCTGTAGAGTTATTGGTCAGGAAAATACAAGAGACTTCCAAAGCAATATAGGCTCTTACTATTTATGGCCCTTGTTTGTCGCTAGCATGCTGAATGTGGAAACCCATTGCTGAAGGCTTCACATACTTCTAACACAGAATTTTAGGGAATCAACCTGAAACCGCACTGAAATATTCCTTCATTGGGTCTATTTTTCATAGTATCAGAAGTTTTGCAACATGCAAAAGGAAAGTAAGCAATAGCTTTATATACTTGTAATACCTTTAAACAGCAGGGATAGTCATAATGGCAAATATCCAGGTATATGCTACAGTGACACATATCCTGAGCGTAACCAACGGGTTTCTAATTAGACTTAAGTCCCACCTAACATATGGAAATTTGTTTCTGGGGCTGGCAAGATGGCTCAGTGAGTAAGAACACTGACTGCTCTTCTGAAGGTTCTGAGTTCAGATCTCAGCAACCACATGGTGGCTCACAACCATCCGTAATGAGATCTGATGCCCTCTTCTGGTGTGTCTGAAGACAGCTACAGTGTATTACACCAGAGTGAGCGGACCGGAGAGAGCGAGGAGAGGTCCTGAGTTCAACTCCCAGCAGTCACGTGATGGCCCATGGCCATCTGCACAGCTACAGTGTACTCATACACATAAAATAAATAAAAACTAATCTTTAAAAAAAAAGAACAGGTGGTGGTGGTGCACGCCTTTAATCCTAGCACTTGGGAGGCAGAGGCAAGCAGAGTTGAGTTTGAGACCAGCCTGGTCTACAGAATGAGTTCCAGGACAGCCAAAACTATACAGAGAAACCCCGCCTTGAAAAAGCAAAAAAGAAATAGACAAACAAAAAACAAGACAAAACAAAACAAAACCCAGAAATTTGTTTCTGGTACTTGAAACTTAGCTCACTTGCATCAAGTGTTTTTGATTATATTTTTCTAAAACCTTGTTTTCAAGAATGTAGTAACAGCAATGCTCAAGTGGTAAAATGATGAGAACAACTGACCATGGACCTCGTATACATACACTTATAATATAAACCTTAAATATAGGATCAGATTAGAAAGCATCATAAGTTAAAGAGAAGAATTATTTATTGTAAAATACAAAGGAACTACATATCTGCTGTGATATAGGATGCTCTGTGTATTACATGAAGTTTCACATATGGAATCTTAACACTATAGTCACCTGACAAGATTTTCACAGTGACAACACCAGTTGACAGCTCACCATGGATGAGAGAAGCTTCACTGAGCCCTACTTCAAAATGATAAGCCACACATAATTAATTGTTGCCAAGACCACAGTCATTCTTCTACAGGAACAAATATCCAAGAGATTATGAAATCAGAAACAGTCAGCCTTAAATCCATACACATATGAGCAGCACTAGGGTGGATTCAATAGTTTGTATTATTACATTAAATATGTAAACAACACAACTAAGACTCTATCATGAACTTAAAAGAGAGTTGGGGGATATAGTAGGACTTGGATAGTCAAGATAGTGGGGGTGGAAATAATGTATAAGCAATACTCATGTAAGAAACCCTAAACTAGGGCTGGTGAGATGGCTCAGTGGGTAAGAGCACTGATTGTTCTTACAAAGTTCCTGAGTTCAAACCCCAGCAACCACATGATGACTCACAACCACCCATAATGAGATCTGATGCATTCTGGTGCATCTACAGTGTACTTATTTATAATAATAAATAAACCTTTAAAAAAAGAAATCTTAAAGTAAATGTTGAAAATATAGGGTGGAGTACATATGAAAAGTGCGGTTTAAGAAGCTGACTCTTATGAAACTATGAAACACTGGAATTTACACCATTTCCTGGATAATTTGAAGACTATAGGAAAAAAAGAATATTTTTCAAAATCTGTTTCCATTATCACACAAGCATACCTGTAATTGTTCATGCGCTGCTAATCATGTGCGTTTAACTCTGTTAAGGTAAAGAAAAGAGAGCAAACAAAGGCAGATTATTCCACAGTGAGTGTTTTTTTTTCTTTTCACACACATTAGATATGGCTGCTTTTGTCCACAGATGAAATATTTTTATGATGTCAAAGTGAACATATCTTCAAAAATATGTCTTAGTGGGTTCAGTAAAGAAATAAAAGTTTTTGTGTAAACTAAGAATCTGAATGGGGTTAAGGTAATACTTCAGAGCTAAGAAGGGGACCAGAATGTCTTCATGCTCTACAAAATTCTTCACCAATTCAATCTTAGGGTAGTATTTAAAAGGTGTTGTTTCAGAGTACATTATGTACTTCATATTTTATGAAATTATTTCTAATGATTAGGACTAGTATCAATTATAATCCATATATAATAATTTTATGCAGCTTGCTTAATAGAAGCATGGAACTTAGCATCCAAAGCAGAGAAAGTTGTATTAAAAAGTCTGTTGCTTGTAAGGACCCCATTTATTTATTTATTTATTTATTTATTTATTTATTTATTTTTGGTTTTTCGAGACAGGATTTTTCTGAGTAACCCTAGCTGTCCTGGAACACACTGTAGACCAGGCTAGCATCGAACTCAGAAATCTGCCTGCCTCTGCCTCCCAAGTGCTGGGATTAAAGGTGTGCACCACCACCGCTTGGTAGGACCCCACTTTAATCAATGAATACTGTAAAAACCACGTTTATTTGATTTTTCTTCTTAGGACATCATGCAAAAAAATTGGATGCCTTAACTTTTACATTTCAAATTTTCTGAAGTGACTATGTTCATAGATGCTACCTTATTTCTGCTTTCATTTTCCCCTTCACTCTTGATTTTTTTTCTACTTCCTTTATTCCTCTCTGTCTCTTGTCCTCTTTCTAGGCTTCTGTCCTTTCTTTACCCCCTCAGTCCGATCTGCTTTCTGAGGCAACTCAATATTCTTTCCCAAAAATATTACTTCTTCATATAAGGTCATTTATATGAAGCACACTCATGTGTATGCACACACAGGCACCCACACATATGCACACACAAACACACACACACACACTCACAAGTGTATATGCATGGATCTATGCCCACATGCTTTTCCCAGAAGTAAAGACAGCTTTACAACACTGAGACCTTTGTTTTCATGGCCAAGAAAACGGTCAATGGCTCACTATCAGGCAGCATGTTTAGGTTTCGTTATTCTCTCTTTTCATTTTTATTTATTATTCCCTTTTACACTCTCAAGTGATTAAGAAGAACAAGAGTAGTCTTCTCAAAACACCTGCATTTAATTGCAGGATATGCATGTCCCATATGAAGACAAGACTATCAATTTAAAAAGTATACTCTGATAAAGAGAGATGAGGAAGGGAAGAAGTGATGGAGAGAGAAACAGACAGAGAGATAGAGAGAGAGAGAAAGAGAGAGAGAGAGAGAGAGAGAGAGAGAGAGAAAGAGAGAGAGAGAGAGAACTCATTTTAACATGCAAAGAATGATTTCACCAGTTCCAGGAGAGAAAAAGCCAAATCAACTTAGAAGCTCAGAACTAAATAACTTAGGTGTTTGAGGTTAGCTGGGATTTTATTTTTACCCCATTCCTCTTATGACTCCATCATGTTAACACTCTGAACTAAAAGCATCATAATCTAAAAGTCAATCTACGGAAAAGTATCTATTAGAACCTCACCTTGGAGAAAAAATACTGTAGTTGAGTGAGCGTTAAGTCTCTGGTTTGTTTATTCGAGGAAAGATTTCCCATACAGCCTTGGCAGCTGTTCAAAGTCTAAATCTAAATGCAAATAACCCAATAGGATCAAAGCACTGTCTCTTTTAGGAGTGGTTTACAGGGAATATGCATTTGAATTGTTACAGCAGTAAATATATTTTTCATCCTACTGTCTATAAAATGTTCTAATTGGTTATTTATGAAGGATTGTAAAGCTCAGCAACACAAAAGGATCAGAAGAAAAGCACATTTTAAATCTTGTAATAGCTGTTTTCAATCTTACAGGAATGTTTTATGGAATAAACTGTAACCAGAAAGATACAAATGCCAGTGTAAAACTGGCTTTCTCCCCCCATTTATATTTAATGTTTTGGCTACCCAACAATAGAGTAAGAAAAGGAAACAAAATGAAAAAATACCCTCAGTTTAAGCTTGTCTGCTCTGTTTTTGTTTCTTGGAAAATTTGTGGCAGCCAAAAAATAACACAATACACAGTTCCTTTTTTGTTTTTAAATCTTTTATAGATTTTTTTTTCACATAATATATCCTGATTATGCTCTCCTCTCCATATTCCCCTCCCAGGTCCTCCCAGCATTCCCCTCCCATCTCAATCCATTTCTTTCTAGTCTTCATTAGAAAATAAACATGCTTCTAAGGGAAATTTTAAAAATCATTAAACTAAATTATAATATAATATAAAAATCAAACAAAATGAAACCATTAAAATTGGACAGTACAAACAAAGAAAAAGAAAAAAGCCCAAGGGTTGACACAAGTAACAGATACCTACTGCTTCCCATACTTGAGAATACTTTAAAATACTAAACTGGAAGCCACAATATATATGTGAGGGTCTGGTACAATCCCTGCAGGGCCTGTGAATACTGCCTCACAATATACAGTTACAATAAGGAGGAGGAGATCTGAGATCATGCCTGTACATTTTCAGTATCTCATTCTAAACATAAGAATGAACAAAGTTCATTCACAATGTGGAAATATCTTTTATGGTTGGTGTTCCAAATAGGAGATAATAATAGAATATTTACAACACAAAACTTAGAAACTGCAAAGTAGCTACAGGCCTCTAAGTATGATGGGATATATGGTCATGATAAGATGAAGAAGTCAGGGGAAGTTTGTCATTATAGGCATGTGTGAGAACAAACCTCTGTATGTACATGAAAGAGGTATCAGGATCTGATGGCATCTGGATTCAGATTTATAGGAAGGGAGGATCTACATAAAATAAATCAGATCAGCATGTCAATGAAGAATGTCATATAGAAAGTAATAGAACTTGGTTTAATGATTGGAGAGTGGAGGAGGTAAGAACAAGACAGCAGGCTGGCACCTGAAGTTTTGAGAAAGGTAGGTTAACTTGGCTAGTGATTTTCATGTTAATTTCTTAAATTTTTATTCAAAGATATGAACTTTTTCCATATGGATTTTTACTTCCCAACATTACTTCAGAGATAATTCATGCTCACTTTCTATCACAACTGAGTTACTGCATTACTATGAAGATTACAATATATATTAATAATTTCAATGGATGAAACATTTGAACCAATTTATCACTCCATGAAATAATCAGTTATGCTAGCAAATTCCTCTACATTTTCTGAATAATTAAATGGTAGATTAATAATTAAGAAGAAATTACATGTACACAAATATGGAATAAGTACATTGAAGGTTTTGAAATACCATTTCCTATTGATCAAACATTAAAACTAATGTTAATCATTACTGAAAAATATTATATATCGGCAATTTTATTTTAAAGCTTTTATACCAATGTAATCATCATAATAGTGTTAATTAGGTAGATTCTATTCACTATAAAATATGGAAACTTGTCATGAGAAGACAGTATTAATTTTTTCAGCCAATATTTCATAAAAGTACAAGTTCAATTTTCTTTTGAAAGAAATATTTAATTGGTTTCTTGTCAGTCTCTGAACATTTCTGGAATTCCATTCCATTTTACTAGAAGAGGAATTTCATTATAGATAAGTTCACAAATAAGATGCAATCTGAATCTGCAGTGACTGAGCACAGCTTCTTAGGCAAACAAGCATTCTAAATGCCTCATAATAAAAACTAAGCTGTCTAAACAGAGCCTCATGCTTTCTTACAGAATGATTGTCTGTTCTCTGCCACCCATCAAGAATTACTTTGATGAGGAACAAAAGTCTTATGCTATGCTTTAGTCCTTTAATATATAGATGACATGTTTATCAAACTTTATATTTCGTGAGGCATGTACAAATTAACATTTTACCTTTTTGAAGAAATATGTATTTGTTTAGCATGCTGTGCTTCAAAAACATTACTGTCTTATTTTAAATACACAATAGTTGACTGCTTTAATGTAAATTTTTGAGGAAGGAAATTATTCTACAAGAACACTACAAGAAAAACAATAAATTACCTAATAGAAACTTTTGTTTTAGTCCATAAAGAATTTGAGTGATGAAGTATTTATATCCAGTGATCTTTATCTTTTTCTTTTCTTTACCTAGATCATCCTTCCCAGAGTGAGACTTAATTTCTAATAACTATTTCTGTTTCAAACTACAAATACATGATATGATTTATACAAAGGAAAAAATGACAGCAGTTAATGAAGTAGAGACATACCTAGACCAATAGATCATCTGCTTCAGCTTTGTCATACAACCTCCCTTGAACAATATAATCAGGTCTGGACATTTCTCTTCAAGTTAAATCTCATAGGACTAAGAGTTTGTTAATTTAATTCCATTGTAATGGTGATTCAAGTATCTTGCTTATCAAATACCAAGTTGTCAGTCCTAAAATTTCACACTTATGAGTAACACAAAACAAAAAAATCAGGTTTATATTAAATACTTATGTGCTTGTGTGAGAGAGGGGGAACACAAACACACACACACACACACACACATAAAGAGACAGACAGAGAGACAGAGATAGAGACAGAGACAGACAGAGTAATAGAGGCCTTAAAAATACCAATTAATACCAATTTAATAAAAAGCCACACCTTTCAGAAGACAAGTAGGCTGTCTGCCCACAGATTTTCTCTCCTCTTTAGCTCACAAGGACCCAGTACTCAGCTGTCCTTCTTCCTCTCTTTGCTGTGTTCTAGCCACCAACTCTGGCACATATCACCTATCCAAACACAAGCCATGCCTGCCAGAAGACCATGTACCTGCCTACCAAAGGATGTTATCCACTTTCTTGGTGCCTCCCATCTGTCACTAGCCACAATCCCCTTCCCCTTCTCATCAAAATGCTCCAGGCCCAAACTCTGGAAGAGACTCATCTTTATATCAGAAACTATATAGGCTTCCAGAACTCCAGCTCCCAATTCATGCACAATTCTGGTGCCGTAAGAGAACACAATAATCACAAGAAGTACAGCCCCAAATTGAGCGCAAATTCTATGCTCAACCACAGGCCACATGGGCCAGAAGACCAGAGAACAAACAGAAACATGGGATCAAAACACACATTCATTAAAGACAAACCCAGAAATTGCCACCTAGACTGATGTCAACTAAAACTCAATGCCTAGATACCAGCATAAGAACATAATTAAGGGCAAGGACAAAATATCAACAACAGAGCTTAGCTATCCTACTACAGTAGGCTCTGAATTCTACAACATAACACAAGCACAAGAAAAAGAACTTTAAAATCACTTTATGAAGATGACAGAGGTCATTTAAAAAGAAGTGAAGCCCCTAAAGAAATGTTCAACATCCTCAGTCATCAGGGAAATGAAAATCAAAACATCCCTGAGATTCCACCTGACACCAGTCAGAATGACTAAGATCAAAAATTCAGGTGATAGCAGATGCTGGCAGGGATGTGGAGAAAGAAGAACACTCCTCCATTGCTATTGCAATGGAAATCAGTTTGTTAGTTCTTCAGAAAATTGGACATAGTACTACCTGAGGACCCAGCTATACCACTCTTGGGCATATACCCAGAAGATACTCCAACATGTAATAAGGACACATGTTCCACTTCGTTCACAGCAGCTGTATTTATAATATCCAGAGGCTGGAAAGAACCCAGATGTCCTTCAACAGATGAATGGATACAGAAAATGTGGTACATTTACACAATGAAGTACTACTCAGCTATTAAAAATGATGAATTCATGAAATTCTTAGACAAATAGAAAGAACTAGAAAATATCATCCTGAGTGAGGTAACTCAATCACAAAAGAACACACATGGTAAATACTCACTGATAAGTGGATATTAGCCCAAAAGCTCCAAACACCCAAGATAGAATTCACAGACTACATGAAGCTCAAGAAAAAAGGAAGATCAAAGTGTGCATGCTTCAATCCTTCTTAGAAGGGGAAAAGAATACTCACAGGAGCAAATATAGAGGTAAAGTGTAGAGCAGAAACTGAAGTAAAGGCTATCCAGAGACTATACCAACTTGGCATTCATCACATATACAGTTACCAAACCCAAACACTATTTTGGATACCAAGAAGTGCATGCAGAATGGAGCCTGATAGGGCTGTCTCCTGAGAGGACCTGTTAGAGCCTTACAAATACAGAGGCAGATGCTGGCAGCCTACCACTGGACTGAGTGTTGGGTCCCTAATACAGGAGTTAGAGAAAGGACTAAAGAAGTTGAAGGGGTTTGCAACCCCATAGGAAGAACAACAATATCAACCAACCAGTCCCCCTGGAACTCCCCGAGACTAAGCAATCAATCAAGGAGTACATATAGCTCCAGCTGCATATGTAGCAGAGGATGGCCTTGTCAGGCATCATTGGTAGAAGAGTTCCTTGGTCCTATGAAGGCTTGATAAATGCCTCAGTGTAGGGGAATCGAGGGTGGGAGGTAGGAGTGGGTGGATGGGTGGAGGAACCCACAGGGGGAGGGAAAATGGATAGAGGTTTTCCAGGAGAGGGGAAACTGGGAAAGGGGATAACATTTGAAATGGAAATAAAGAAAATACTCAATTAAAAAAAAGAAGGGACATAATCCCTTAAATCAAGGAAGAGAAAAACAAATCAACAAACAAAAGAATTAGGAGAAATTATTAAATTCCTTAAAGAAAGCCAAATCGCAAATATAAAACAGGTAAAGAAAACAAAAACTAAATCAGTTGAAGATCTGAAAATGTAAATATAAGAAGTAAAGAAAACATAAACTAAGGGATTCTATAAATCGAAATTCTGCGTTGGCAAACAGGAAGCACAGACAAAAACTTACATAACACAATGAAAGCAGTACTAAGAGGAAATTACATAACACTTAACTATTTAAATAAAGAAATTGGATAGATCTCATAAAAGCAATATAACAGCACTCCTGAAAGCTCTAGAACAAAATAAAGCAAGTATACACATAAGAAGTCTACAGCAAAATATTAAACAAATTGAAAGATGAAATAAATAACTGAAAAGAAAGGAAAAAAATAATATCAAGAATCAAGGGAAAAAAGTTGAGTCTTTGAGATAATAAACAAGATAGATAAACCCTTATTTAAACTAAGTAAAAGACTAAGATAGAATATCCAAGTTGAAATTAAAAATGGAAAGGGAGACTTAACAATAGACTCCACGAGAATCAAAAGAATCGTTATTTCATAAAATTCCAAAATATAGGAGAAATGTATTATTTTCTAGATAGATACCACTTATCAAAATTAAATCAAGATCAGATAAACAACTTATATAGGTCTATAACTCTTAAAGAAATAGAAATAGTCATTGAAAAGCACCTAACCAAAAAGAGCTCAAGGTTAGAATATTTTACCATATCATTGTACCACACTTCCAGGGAGAAAATAAGACCACTACTCTTTAAACTAATCCACAAAATAGAAACAGAGGAAACTGACAAATTTATTGTTTGAAGCCATGGGTTATCATGATTAAACACATGACACAAAAATTAAACAAAGAGAGAGAATTATAGACTAATTTCCCTTATAATCATAGATGCAAATATACAAAGCAAAAATACTCAAAACCAGAATCAAAAAACATATTAGTAAGGTCATCTACCATGATCATGTAGGCTTTATCGCAGTGATGCAGAAACAGTTAGACGTATAAAATTTGTCAATGTAATCCACCATCTAAAGAATCTGAAAGGACAAAAAAAATACATCAACTTCCTAAACAGAAGATCAGTTATAGTGCAGGAGTTAAGATTGACAATTAGATGGGACCTCATGAAACTGAAAAGCTGCTATAAGGCAAATGGCACTCTCAATTGTGTGTGTGTATATACATATATATATGTATATACAGACACACGTATAAATATATACATATATACATATAAATATATACATATATATATAGTCTATAGGAGGGGCCTTTTTTTTTTTTTACTAACACCACATCCATTAAGTGGATATATGCAAAATATGTAAGAAACTTGAGAAAATAGACATCAATGAAACAAATAACCCAATTGAAAAATGGAATATAGATCTAGAGAATTTTAGAGAATTAGAGAATTTTTAATACAGGGATCTCAAATGAATGAGAAACCCTTTAAGAAATGTTCGATATTCTTAGCCATCAGGAAAATGAAAATCAAATCTAATTTGATATTCCATAATAAAACTGCCAATGGCTGAGATTAAAAACACAAGTAACAGATAAAGCTGGAGAAGATATGGAGCAAAAAGAATTTCTTCATTACTGATAACGTATATGATAATACACATAAGCTAACTCAAAAATTCTACCAGAAAACCCCTATAGTTAAAAAGTACCTTCGGTAAAGTGGCTGGACACAAGATAACTTCAAAAAAAAATAGTAGACCTCCTATATATAAAATATTTCTTCATTGTTGATGGGAGGCAATTGAATGATGGGAGGCTACCATGAAAGTCAAACTGGTGGTTCCTCAGAATATTGGGAATTGAACTGTCTCACAACTCACCTAGACTATTTTTGGGCATATATTCAAAAGATGCTCCATCCTAATACAAGGACATAAGCTCAACCATGTTCATAGTAGCTTTAATCATAATAGACAGAAACTGGAAACATACTGGATGTATGTCAACTGAAGAGTGGATAAACAGTGATAATTCTCATAATGGAGAATTACTAAGTTGTTAGAACAAAATAACATCATGAAATTTTCAGCTAAATGGATGAAGCTAGGAAAAAAAGTCCTCCTCAGTAAGGCATCCTAGACCTACAAAGACAAACACAGTATGTACTCATTTATTAGTGGATATTAGCTATTAAATAAAGGATAGTCATGCTACAAACCACAGATCCAGAGAGAGTAAGTAACAAGGTCTCTGGAAGTGAATACAGTTCTCCTTGGGAAAAAGAAATAGTGTAAATTCTGAGGGTGTACTGGAAATAATTGGGAATTAGAACAGAAGGGATCAGAAGGAGGGTATGAATAGATAGAGTGAGCACGTCAGGGGATAATTAGAATGGGAGGCATTGAAGGGACAATGTGGAAACCTAGTGCATTAAAATTTTTGGAACCTATGAGTGACCATAGTGAGGACTCCTAGTTATGAAGGATAAGGTACCTGAGCTGGACATCTTCTGTAAACAGACAAGGTTTCCAGTGGTGTGACTGGTACATTATCCCAGCCACAAAACCTTCAACCCACAGCCTGTCTTGGAATGCTAGATGTGCTGGGATAATTGTGGCTCAGTGCTTGTGGGAGTGGCCAAATAATGAGTGATCTAACTTGAGGCCCAAGCCATGAGATATAACCCAAACCCAACACTAGATGACCAGTAATAAGAACCTAGGTGTCCTAGAGTAGAACCAAATGCATTTGCATAGACACACAGACTTACACACACACACACACACACGCACACACACACACACACACACACATACATGTTCAGTGAAATGAATCCTAGTGGTATTCTCCTACTACACACTTACATGTGTCCCTAGCTCAACTCTCTTCAGCGAGGCTTTCTCTAATGGCTGATAAGAGCGTATTTAGAGACCCATATTCAAACATTAGTTGTAGCTCTAGTAATCCCACAACTGAGGGAGAGGAAGGATAGTAGATACCAAAAGGATAGAGGATATCATGAGAACACAGACCACAGAATCAATTAAGCAGGGCACCCTGAGGCTCCCAGAGTCTGGAACATCAACTACAGAGCCTGCAAGGGACTTCGCTAGGTGCTCTACACACATGCTATGTTTGTTTAACTTTGGATTTTTACTAGACTCTTACAAATGAGAGTAGAGGGTTTTCCTGATTCTTTTGTCTGCTCTTGGGATACCTACTGAGTTACCTACCTCAATATTGACAAAAAGTCTTGGGAATAGCCATGTTGCATCTTGTTATGCCTTGTTCAGTTGAACCTGAGGGTCAGTTACAAAGTAGAATCAAAATTGTAAATGGATGGTAGACATAAGAAGATTTCCCCATAACATTTGTGGAGATCTCTATTATGGTAAAACTTCATAGATCTGTGCTGGTTTAGTTTTAAGAAAAAAAACTGTACCTTTCTATTCATATTTGAGGCAATCTTTCTAATACTAAACATCATATCTGGTTACACTTTAAAGCTGTGAATTGTTTAGAAGAGTATTTATTATGTAAGTCATTGTTGTCCCCATTGTTCCCTTACTTAACCACTCCATACATCAGCATTTTATCTCAAAATTATTCAACTATTTTATATGTAAGGTAAAGAATAATATAGTATTATTGTCTATTATTGTTGCAAAAGTAGCACCATAAAGTAAAATACTATTTCTCCTGAACATTCGACATGCTATTTGACTTGGATTTTGATTACATTGTAATGTTTCCTTTTGTTACACATTCCTTTAGAATTTTTACTTTATTTCTCTGAGTTAAAATTCTACCATTTCCCCCTTACAAACACTTCTGAAACTTTCTAAATGTGTAATAGTAACTCAGTAAATGTATTCAACCCCATTACCCACCTAGACAGAGCCAGGGCAAACAAAGCACAAAAAAAGATAAAAATGGAATCAAGCATTGAAGATTTGGTAGAAATATTATTTCTGTAATTTATACTAATGAAGAAAATTCAACCAATGATAAAATATTCTGGGAAATGAAATTAATACTGTATACACATTTCTAAAACATCCTAAAATATATTTTGCTAGTATATATATAAAACTCTATACTAATTGTTATAACTGAAATATGCTAAAATCATAAAATTATACTCAGAGTGTATGAAAATATTAGTAAATTGTATATAAGGAGCCCAGAACATATGGATATGAATACCTGTGAAGATCCTCTACTAACCTCCTGTGGTTCTGACTACTGATGGTTGTCGTTGCAGAGATAGCTACTAGGAAGGCTTGGACACACATAAAAACCTAAACAAGGAAATAAAACAAAATGCTAAAAATATAAAAACAACAACCAAAAATTTCAAAGATATTTCATTATTCAAATTGTATTTTAATTAATTTTATATTTTCATAATAAAATAGAACAAGTTACAATAAGAAAACACAAGAAAATATAAGAATTGGACAATACAAGTGGAAGGAAAACTGTCCAAGAGAAGGTATAAGAATCAGAGAATGACTGGTTAGAACACCCACAAGTACACAAAAGGAGAAGCTATAACATATATATCTAAGAAAAATCTCTACCTCTATTCACACTTGAGGCACCCTTTCTGATACTGAATATCATATCTGGTTACACCCTAAGTGTGTGTGTGTGTGTGTGTGTGTGTGTGTGTGTGTATACATATATATAGTATATATATACACACACACATATGCAGAAGACCTGTATTCAACTCCTCTAAGGCCTATGATTGCTGCTTAGTCCCTGTGAAGTTACATGAGCTTGGTTCATGTTGATATAGAAAGCCCAGATAGGTTGGTGTTCCCCATCCCTTCTGCCTCTTATACTCGTTCTGCTCCTCTTTTACAGGGTCCTCTAAGCACAGAGGAGAGGGATTCGATGGAAACATCTCATTTAGGTCTGAGTGTTGCAATGTTTCTAACGCTTTAAGGAATGTTTGGCTGTGTATCTACATATTTGTTCCCATCTGCTGCAGGAAGAAGCTTCTCTGACCATGGCCGAGAAATACACTGTTCTATGAGTATATCACAATATAATTCAGAGTTATTTTACAGTTGCATGTTTTAGAACAGTAGTATTTGTCTTTAACCATGATTTCCTGAGCAATCTAATTTCTGATTCCTGGTCACCAATGCAGTATTGGCTATGAGTTCCTTTTCATGGAATGGACCTTAAGTCAAATCAGGATATACATCATTGCAGAACAAGATTTTGTTGCTAAGCTAGTATTTATCTTTCTCCTTTAGTAGCTTATGGGGTACATTCAGATAAGAACATAGGAGAGAAGTCTCTCTGTAAGCATAAGTTCAACATTCTTATGTTTAATGAGTTGTGTTTTGTGTTGTCCTAAGCAATGGGACTCGCTGTCACTTTGTGGAGAACAATTTTCAATCTAGGCAATAGTCTGAGTTGTTTGGGGATTACCATTGGACATCTTTAGCCCAAAACTCAATTAAACATAACCAAATCTTGCTACTGGAAATTTCATTTGGTGTCAAGAGATAGCAGCTGTGACTCTGTCTCCCCATTCTTTGGTGATTTTGTGCCCATCTTCTTCATATTTCTATAGATTGTAGGATGCTTCTACTATATTAGGTTTACATTTTACCCTACAATGCTCCTTAATGTTGCTGTCTCTACCCATATTCCCACTGCTTTCACTGAATCTCCTCCTATTCCATACCTGGTCTTTCCATTCCAGCCCCATCCATCCATATCTAGCCATAACTATCTATTCTCTTCCCTTTCCTAGTATATTTTAAAAATCACATAGTTTAAGCATTACTCTATATTACATGTTCTCAACCTACATCTATTGATTAACTTGAAAACATTTTTTCCTTTAGCTTCTTAGTTCAAATATGAAGACACATAGTAACCTATTCAGCTTATTTTCTTAGCTCTTACTATGTAAGTAGCTATGTGCCTACTTACATAGGGTGACAAGATGAAGGTTATAAAGGAAATAAAAGCACAGACATCTGTATGTATCAAGCATACCACAAATATCCACACAATCCCTGACCCCTACCTTCCTCCAGTTTTGCCAAGCTTGATATCCTCCGAGGTAACTTCTGTCATGATCTCCTAAAGGGAATCGGGCCTCTCTGATTCTCACACTGTCAGTGACTGGTGGACTTCGAGGCTCTAAAATGAGGGGTTCCAGTACAATCTATATGAAGGGTTTCTATTTTAAATAGAATATAGCCTGTATGCTTTCTACTTTCTTGGTTTTAAGGGTTTCCCTAACATTTCTTTTGTTCTTTAAGTTAACTTGTGTTTCAGAAGTAAATTCAATGCTGATGTTTAGCAATACAATTCTGAAAAGTTAGAATTGTCTTTGGAGGGTATGCCTAGGTTTCCATTGAGTTTCTAAAGGCATGTGATAAATAGCAATGCTGTTTGGATTGAATGTATTGTTTAAGAAGGTTTTTACAACTTAAATAACACAAATTGGCCACGGGTGTATAATTAAAACCCCAGGCACTTAGTTATTTTGTATTTTCATTATTCCAATGCCAAGTTTAAATTTGGGGGGATATAAACTACTTCAGCTCATTGGAATTAGCTGTGCTTTGGTCCTCTAGAATAGCCTTCAATTTTCTGTTTACTCCAATCACTTGGACCTATGAAATTAGTAGCTTTGCTTACCTGGAAGGCTTTTTAGCTATTAGGAAACTATTAACAACAAAATAATTGTCTGTTTCTTAAGAAAGGCAACTTTCTAGAATGGATTTGCCTATTTTTTTGTGGTGACATTCTTCAAATTGCTAACATGAATAGCAGTGTTGTTAATATTTATTCAAAGACCAGTTTATTATTTTGTAAGTATTTGTCTTTTGACTTGTGACTTTCATTCTCTGTGTGTGAATTACAAACACATCTGACTGGATTGTAAATGATTTCAGCAGTGTTTGCATCTCTACTTATCTAACAAGACTGATTCATTTTTCTTAGGTAGTTATTATGAAATAAACATGTATATATTGATGGCACTTACTTAATGAAATTTGGCTCTCAGGAAACTCTAGATATGGAGTCAATCAACTATTTCCTCTTGATATCAAAAGCATGTAATCCAAGAGCAGTAGCTTTTTCAAGAAGGACGTATAGAGCCACGAAAGTGTAATATACTTTTCCCTTGACCAAAAATGTGACCATTTCTTAGCCAAACCATTTACACAAAACTCTTCTATGTGTGGATTTGATTATGTTGCTTCTGAATGGCTATAGTTCTGTAAAATTTCATCATATATACAATTTAAGTCTGAAGACAGGTTCATGTGAAAATCCTATTACAGTTTTCCCTCTGTTTATGCATCTAACTTTATATTTCACATGGAATTTATATTGTATGAAATAAAAAAAAATGTAAAATAAAAACCAGGAAGAAAAGATTCAGGAATATGGAGAGATAATGAGTAAAGAAAGAAGAAAAATGGAATGAGGGAGGGAGAGAGAATGGAAGGGAAAGAAGTATAATAGACAGAGGGAGGGAAGGAGAAATGGAGGGAAAGACCAAACATTGGAACAAGAAAGGAAGAAGGAAGGTAGGAAAAATAGAAACAATGGAAAAGAAACACATTTTATTTCCTGATTTCATTCCATTTCACAGATTTAACTTTATTAGTTTACAATGTACATTCACACTAAAATACTACATTTCAATAAACATCATTAAAAGATTACAATGAAGAGGACAGAACTGTGTGTACATAACCATTCACTTATGGCATACCCAAATAAACACCAATTAAGTGATTGTATTTTAACATAAAACATGAACCTTTCTTTCTTGGCATCAGATATTTCAAACTATTTATTAAGAAATGTTAACACTCTTATATTCACTCATCTCTGAGCTAATGGTTCATATAGATTGGAGCCTAGACTTGACATGCAAGATATACTCATGTAAAGCAAAGGATAAGCATTTGTGAGGGTGATCCTAGTGAGTACTCAGAGGAATAGTGGATACTAAGTCTGAAATGGCCATCATATATATCCAAACAAGGCTTCCAGTAGTGGGACTGGGTTGCAGTCAATCGAGTTTTGGGCGAAAGGGTCCTATGAAGATCTCTAAATGACCTAGATTGATGCTAAGAGAGAAAGTCATTCTCTGTAAGTAGACAGTAGGACCCCACTGCCAATAATGGCCAGAAACAGGACAATGGATTGCCCAGACACATGAGGTAGAACCAAAGATCAGAAACAAACCAGCCAAATAAACAAGTAATATAGTAGAACAAAAAAACAGAACAAAACAAAACAAAGCAATGAAATGATCTCCAGTGATATTCTGCTACACTTCTAGATGAATGCCTCTTCCAGTGGTCATCAGAGAGGCTATCTTCAGCAGCAAATGGGAGCTGAGGCAGGCAGGGACTCACAACCAAATATGGGAGGAGAGAGAGAGAGAGAGAGAGAGAGAGAGAGAGAGAGAGAGAGAGAGAGAGACTCTAAATTGGAGGTCTCCATCAGGTTATTCCCCTCAGTGACTGGGGAACCCCAAAAAAGATGGGAAGGAAGATTATAGGAGTCAAAAGGTTTAGAAGTCACTAGGAGACTGACCCACTACATCATCTAAGCAGGCATTACATGGCCTTACAGAAACTGAAGTAGTAAGCATGAGACCTCTGTGGACCTGTACCAGGTCATCTGCATATGTGTGTCAGCTATTTGCTTATGATTTTTTGCACTGCTATCAATGAAAGCAGGGGTATCTCTGTCTCATTTACTTTAGTTGGGGGTTGCCTTGTCCAATATTGATATGAACTTTTTTACATTATTTTATTGTATCTTATTTTCTCCTATTTGACTGTTGGA
>NW_022196899.1:39938112-39968112 GCF_008632895.1 Mastomys coucha | reverse complement strand
TTGAATTTCTTTGGATTTTGATAGAATTGAAACATATGAGAGGAAAATCCATGAACACATAGAATATGAATTAAGTTAAATTGAAAACTGAGGAGTATACTCTTCATGAGAAGGTAGGTCATATAGAAGAAATGTCTGCTCATTGAAATTTGCATAGTGTTGGTGACATGATAGCAACATCTAATAACGGAGGAGGGTTCCTATCTTGTCTTCATTTAACCTACCTGGAAAGTTTCTAGTATGCTGATGAAGCGTGGATTTAATTATGGCTTTCTTGCACTCCTGTGATGCTGATGGCATTCAGCAATTTCCCAAGCCAGGTCTTCCAAGCTGAGCACACTTCTGTGAACCCTTAATCTTTTGTGACTTCAACTATATCCTCACTTTCCTTTCCATATTCTAAAATTATATTCAAGCAAATCCTTTTCATCTCTTAAAGTCTTAATATATGATCAACAAAATATCCTCATACCAATTCTTACAAAATAGCATCAAATACACAAAGTCACAAAAACATCCTGGAAGTGTCTATACCTACTTTTTATTAAGAATTATTTTTTATGGTTTGTTGTTTGTACTCTGTATTCCGATCTTCTAGGCTAATATCCACTTACCAGAGAATGCATACCATGTGTGTTCTTTTATGATTGGATTATCTCACTCAGGATAATATTCTCCAGGTCCATCCATTTCCTCAAGAATTTCATGAATTCATTGCTTTTAATACCTGAGTAGTACTCCATTGTGTAGATGTACCACATTTTCTGTATCCATTCTTCTGTTGAGGGACATCTGGGTTGTTTCCAGTTTCTGGCTATTATAAATAAGGCTGCTATGAACATAGTGGAGCATGTGTCCTTATTACATGTTGGAGCATCTTCTGGGTATAGGCCCAGGAGTGGTATAGCTGGGTTCTCTGGTAGTACCATGTCCAATTTCCAGAGGAATTGCCAGACTGATTTCCAGAGTGGTTGAACCAGCTTGCAATTCCACCAGCAATGAAGAAGTGTTCCTCTTTCTCCACATCCCCACCAGTATCTGCTGTCTCCTGAGTTTTTTATCCTAGCCATTCTGACTGGTAGAAGGTGGAATCTCAGGGTTGCTTTGATTTGCATTTCCCTGATGACTAAGGATGTTGAACATTTCTTTAGCTGCTTCTCAGCCATTCAGTATTCCTCAGTTGAGAATTCTTTGTTTAGCTCTGTACCCCATACATCGTTCCTTCTTAAAAGGGGGAACAAAATACTCAGGGAAGGAGTTGTAGATACTAACTATGGAGCAGAGACTAAAGGAAGGACAATTCAGAGACTGCTCCACCTGGGAATCCTTCCCATATTCAATCATCAAATCTAGACACTTTTGTGGATTCCAACAAGTGCTGGATGACAGGAGCCTATATAGCTGTCTCTTTAGAGGCTCTGACAGTACCTGACTAATACAGAAGTAGAGGCTCACAGCCATCCATTGGACTGAGTACAGGGTCCCCAATGAAGGAGCTAGAGAAAGGACTCAAGGAGCTGAAGGGTTTACAGCCCCTTAGGACAAACAACAATGTGAACTAATTAGTACCCTCAGAGCTCCCAGGGACTAAAACTCCAACCAAAGAGTACACATGGGGAGCACTAATGGCTCTAGCAGCATGTGTATATCAGAGGATGGCCAAGTTGGTCACCAATGAGAGGAGAGGACTTTGGCCCTGTGAATGTTCTATGCCTCAGTGTAGGGGAATGCCAAGGCCAGTAAGCAGGAAGGGGTGGGATGGTGAGGAGGGGGAGGGGGAGGGAATAGGGGATTGTTTTAGTTTTAGGTTTTTTTTTATTTCATTATTTTTTGTTTTTCTTTTTCTTTTTCTTTTTGGAGGGGAACCTAGGAAAGGAGATATTGTAAATAAAGAAAACATCTAATAGAAAAAAAAGGAAACAAAAAAGAATTTTTTTTTATCTTTTGCACTTCAAGTGTAATCTTTGCCTTCACTTTTCATTATTTGGTAGATGCAATGCTCAAACCTGGTTGACTAAGATATTAAGAAGGTAAGGTGAAAGCATTATATATACATGTACACGTATACGTACATATATATATATATATAGAGAGAGAGACATATACATCATATTTACATACACATATATAGTGTCAATATTTTCTATGACTAAGTGACTTATATTAATATTATTATTTAAGTCTAATGTAACGAATCCTTTTGTTATGCATTTATAAAAATTTAATAAGTCAATAAAATAAAAGTAGGATATGAATTATAAAATATAGGTTACTTTAAAAACTACAAAGAATGAGATATAATGCTATTCTTTTTAAAACATTTAAAATCATTATTCATTTTGTATGTCTATTTGTGAATAAATGTGTTGCACTATGTGCATGCTAATGTCAGTGGACAACTCAGAGAGTTCTCGCATCACACCATTTGGGGCTGATGGTCTGGAATTAGATTTTTAGGATTAGAAGCAAGTATAATTTTCCAAATCAACCAACATCTCACTTGACCAACATTTGTTTTGTTTTGTTTTGTTTTAATTTATTTAGTTTTTATTCTCGATTCCATTTTTACAGTCTAGACTTCATCCAGCCTCTAGGTCTTACCCCCTGACCATTCCCAATCCCATACCTCTTCCCTCCACCTTCCCCTATCTCCAAGAGGATGTCTCCACACCCCAACCCTACCCCATTACACCTCTCCACTCCCTGGGTCATCAAGTCTCTAGAAGGTTTGCTGCATCATCTCTCACTGAGGCTGCTGTCTATGTGTCAGGGTCCTCATATCAGCTGGTGTAGGATTCATGGTTAGTGGCTCAGTGTCTGAGAGATTTCTAGGTGCAGGTTAGTTGAGACTGCTGGTCTTACCATGGGGCCACTCTCCTCTTCAATTTCTTGTAGCTTCTCTTCAACTGAACTACAGTGGTCCCTTGCTTCAGTCCATTGGTTGGGTGCTCAAATCTGCATCCGACTCTTCAACCTGATTGTTGGGCCTCTTGGAGGACAGCCATGTTTTGAATTAAGAAAAGACCAAAAGCAAAAGATAGTATCAAAAACCAAATGCTGAGTCCTACAAGTTCCCCCGCACCACCATAAAATACTTCATCCAAGGTCACTCCATTGTGTAAACGAACCATGTTTTCTGTATCCATTAAATTGAGTCTGTTACTACCTTTCTCTCATGTTCCTCTCTATTTTTGTTTCTGCAGTTTCTTCAAACAAAAACAATTCTGGGTCATGGCTTTTGACTGTAGAATGGCAATCCTATCCTTCCTCTTGTCCTTAGTGATCAGAGAAATGCAAATTAAAACAGCTCTG
The DNA here is from genome assembly GCF_008632895.1 of Mastomys coucha. Classification (NCBI taxonomy): domain Eukaryota; kingdom Metazoa; phylum Chordata; class Mammalia; order Rodentia; family Muridae; genus Mastomys; species Mastomys coucha. Next base: position 39,964,800 of record NW_022196899.1, on the reverse strand, counting down.
AGATTCTACCTCATACCAATCAGCCTGGCTAAGATCAAAAACTTAGGTTACAGCACATGCTGGCAAAGATGTGGAGAAAGAAACACTCCTCCATAGCTGGTGGGATTGCAAACTGGTAAAGCTCTGAAAATCAATCGACACATTCCTCAGAAATTTGAAAATAGATCTACCTGAAAATTCAGCTATACCACTCTTGGATATATACCCAAAAGATACCCCACCATGCCACAGTGGCATGGGTACTGGTACTGCTTTGTTCATAAAGGCCTTATTTGTGATAGTCACAAGCTGGAAATAACCCAGATGTCCCACAATAAAAGAATGGATACAGAATATGTGGTTCATTTACACAATGGAGTGACCTTGGATGAAGTATCTTACAGTGGTGAGGGGGAACTTGTAGGGGTCTTCATTTGGTTTTTGATGCTATCTTTTGCTTTTGGTCTTTTCTTAATTAAAAAATAAAATCGGGTAATAACACTATTATGGCATAAAATGCATGGAAATATTTTTATAATGATTTTATTTTTATTTCTATTTCAGTTAGACTGTAATATCAACTACAGAAATCTCCCAAAATATTATGCAGAATATTTTGATTGTGGTGTTCAGGATTTCAAATTGAACATACAGATGAACTTTGTAGAAATTTAATCTATTTTATCTGAGGCCCTCATTAAATCTGTTGACAGTATGAGTGCTTAATCATTCTCAGTACATGGCCTTCCTTTGAAAATCATTGTCCTTCCTGGCTTTCTAGTAGCATCAGATGTTCACAGGGTTTCCAACTTACTATCCCACCTTTAAGATGCTAAGACTTTCATTATCTGATTCTATAAGTATCTGTATGTTGAAATCAATCTCCTTACATTTGTTTTATATACATAATATGCACTGACCCCCTCTCTCCCTCCTGGCTTCCCCCTCCCCCCCTCCTTCCCTCCCTTTCCCCTCCCCTCCCCTCTCTCTTTGAGTGTGCATGCATGTCTGTGTGTGTATTCCTGTCTTTTTGTGTACCTAAATATCCTTTTGGCTTGGATCTTCAGGGAACACTAATACAATAATTCTGTCCAGGAAAGGGAGGAAGGAAGTTGATTAGATATACAGGAAGATTTCCAAAAGATGTATAGGAAGATAGCCACACAAAGGACATAGAAGTTTGCCATTTTTGTGTTGTAATTTTCTCTGTTGGGAAATAATCCATGCTGGAAAGAGACTAATATTTAGGAGATTCACAAAACTTACAGAGCTCAGAAAATTCCTGAAACTCACAAAGTTCACAAGATTCCTCTACTAGTTTGTAGAGTGAAAAACAATTTCTAATTTCTAATATCCGATTTCAACTATTTTGTGTAGCACAATGTAGAAGTAATGAATTCTGCTTATAAAAACCTTCACCTTAGAGTCCTTCTTACTCAAAAAAGCAGATAAATAGAGTAACAGTATTTGACTGTGTATGTGTTACATCCTTGTTTTCTTTTATCACTGTCTATTATTTTATCAATGTATTATGTGATGCATATTCAAAATTAAAGTGCATTTTCATAGTCTTCTTATATAATCAGATCTTTAGACTTCCAGAAAATGTTTTAATAGAATTTTTACCATCTTTAAACAGAATAGTATTTTTTTCCTAAAAGTACTCATGTTACTGACAGAATACCAAAATGGATATTACTTGAGACAAGGTAGTAGCTAACCTATGTGTAAATATATTAGCATACAAAATGTATGAGCTAACATAACTTGTAGTAATTAGAAATAAACAAGTACTTTCTGATATTTCTACTATGACTTGTATAATGATATCTCATCCATCTTAACCCAAGAAGAATCATAGACTGAGATATTACATAACTACAAACCAAGAATCACATGCAATTGCTTCTTTGTGCACACAAATTAATTATTAAATAATATAATCATTATTCTTTAAAAATCATTTTGTGCATTTAGAGAAATACGGTATCAACTTTATACCCTGTCATTCTTGCTGAATGTAGCATTTAGTTAGCTATTAGGTATGAAGTCTAAATCCTTGCAGTAAATAGACATCTTTTCATAAAAGCTTTCTGTATTTCTGGAGTCAGACTGTCTGGTTCTTGCTATTCAATTCATGACACATGGAGTCTTTCAACAGCAAGAAATAATATTAAGTGTGACAATTTACCACAAAATCTATCATGAAAAACAATGACTATACTAAATGATATCATATTCAAAGGCACAAAATGAGAAGCAGGGCTTTTAATCCCTGCATCACAGGCAGCCACTCTACTATATCTCCACAAATGATAGCTTAGAGACCTGATAAAGAGTTTATATGACAACATTGCAGTGAGCTTATGTTACATTGGAAGAAAGAACAAGATTTTCAAACTTTCTGATGAGAAAATCCTTAATGTGATTAAAAAAAAATGAAAGTCAATAAAGACAAACTTGTGATGAACTGGTATTCTGGATTGGGAAGAAATGATGTTTACTGCTGCCTGGTGGCAAGCTAAGTTATCTCCAGCTTAATTCTTCTGCTTAAATGTCATGATTTTCCAATTATGAGCCAAGCCATTCTTCTTTAATGATCATTACACTCCAGGAAGAAAAAAATCAGGTTGCCAAATTAAAAATTCCAGATGTAGAAGAACACCTGAACACATCAAAGATGAAATGTATATTAGTTGTAGTTCCCTTCGACAGAAATTGGAGAGAATACTTGCAACTGATGTAGATCTCGATATCATCTACTGCCACACAAAACTTTTTAACATAGATACAGTCGGATTACTACTTTCTAATGCAAATTTCATTTCATTTTGTATTTTAAACTCTTCTAATATAACATGTCGTTTAATTGCATAATAAATAATATAATTTTAAACATGCTTTTACATTTGAATATGTTTTTGAAAATATGTATATGGAAATATAAAAGACTCAATAGTTGCTTTGAATTTTCTTTAGGGGAAAGATGCAATAATAGTGAGCATTTCATATTTGTCTTTTGATTGTTCTAAATTGGGCTTGAGGAAAGTATTTTGGAGGTGTCTAGGAAATTCAACCTTTGACTGGCAGGATTCTAATTGGTTTGTTCATAGATATGCACATTAGGCCTCTCACAGGACAAATCTTTATTGTGTGGACATCCTTAGTATATATGTTTCAGAAAATTTGTGGATTATAGTACACATATTGTTGTCTTAATCTGATCAGTTTGAGTTTTTTGGTTTTGTTTGTTTCTTTGTTTTGTTTTTTAAACCAATGGAGTCCTTCTCTAAGATAGCCTTTACCTGAAGTTGAAAGAGTAACACTAGGCTGGGTAGGGTAGTTCAAAATTATAGTACATTCATCACAACGAAACATACACAGCAACAAAAGCAGAGTTATTTATAGAACCCAGCAGTTATTATTTATAGAACCCAGGGAGAAAAAACATTGAATATCCTACAGCCAGTGAAAATCCCACATACGTCCATCAACCAGTACTGGGCAGGAAAAAAGTCTGCACAGTAGTAGGTTTCCATAGTGATTTTTCAAATGTCCCTGCCTATTCTCCCTTCTCTTCCCCACTTAACTCTTCTTGTTCCCTACTTACCCATCACCCTTCATGTTGCCTGAATCTTGCCTACTCAAACTTGAAATTTTCAGTCCCAGTGGCTCTATATTGCTTGATAAATAAACTTTATTTCCTCATTTTTGAAGGATAATTGTGCTGAATATAGAATTGTAGGTACAAGACACTTAAAACTTGAAATATTTCACTCTACAGTTAATGAAAAACTTTGGGATAGGAATCACGATTGATTGCATGATTAAAACTTCAGTGTATGCGGAGAGGTGCAATGTAGCAATTCCAACATCCAATTATAATTTAACTTGGATGGTTTTTACTCTACCAAATAGAGTTCCTTGCCTACCTGTGTTAGTACTAATACCGTGTACCTAGAAAAAGCTGAATCTAACATGCTGACAAATAGGCTCTATTAAGTAATTGTTTCCATATTATTTATTATCTGAAATCATGTTACTGACAACATTCTACATAACTAGCTTTGTTTTCATCATTGTTCATGTTGTGAAAATTGATTTATTAATTTCACAAAATATTTGATTGAATGCTGTAACTATACTATTTTATATTTGTTAATATAATTCATATGATCATCCTTTTATTCTTTGTGTGATATTGAACATTTTTATTATTTAGTATTTTTAGTATTTTCCTTTCAATTTACCAAAAATTAGTTTTATCAAAACATGCCATAAGATCACAATTGTTGTTAGAAATGAGAGTTAGTATCATTATATGAGAAATATAATCATTCAGATCATTTTCAGTGTACAATGTGAATATGTGATATATATATATATATGAATAGATAGATAGATAGATATATCTGTCTATCTTTCTATTCTTTATGTGAGTGTGTGTGTGTGAGAGAGAGAGAGAGAGAGAGAAAGAGAGAGAGCATGCATTTGTGCCTGCGATAGTACTTGTGTGAAGATCAGAAGACAGCTTAAAATAATTGTTTCCATTTTTCTATATGTTGATTCTGGAGACTGAACTCAGCTTGCTAGTCCTATCCACAAACACCAGTACACTTCCAACCCTTTGTCTGAGTCTCTTTTCTTTTTCAGGGTATTATTCTTATTATATTTGTTAAGACACTGACAATTTCTGCTTGAAACAGTTCTCAATAACATTCTAAAATTTGTGACCCACAACTCTCATTATATTGTTTTATGGTTAACGAAAAAACAAATAAACATGGGACTAGGAATGATTATAACATTTCCCCATGGACTTTAATGTATTAGTCAAGCTATTTGGAGAAGACTCATGGTCTATTGGGTCTGCTGTTAAAATTTAAAATATAAGTTTAAAATGTGTATTCCAAAACTGCACAAAATAAGAAAAACTTAAAATGATTATTTTCACTAAAAGTATGAATCATCTGAATATTGTCACCAACAGGAAGAATGTGACATTGAATATATTTAGTTACTAAAGATTGTCTGAAAGCAGCCGTCTTACTGAAGAAAGACAGATTACTAATTTAATTTGAAATAATGCATTCTCCAGAAAAGAAAATAATAATAATAATTTGACCTAAAAGCACAACATCATTTTTCCCAAAAGTATGCTTTATAAAAATTGGAGTTTTAAAATAAGGATGGTGTAGGTTTCTTTATTCTCTTATTTACAGCTTAAACTGAACTGACAGATATGTTGGTAAGGAAAATATGGTAAGTTACATTCAAAATTCAAGATAATGGTAAAGTATATGCCTGGAGTTTTAGAGATATTAAACCACATAAGCTAATCATAGTTTTCAGAAGCATAATGCAGATGAATAATGTAAAAATTGGTTTCCTGTGTGAGATGGGGGAAGGCAGATACATTATGCCAGTGTGAAGATGTATATTTATGGCTTTCATGCTCGACTGTAGCCACAGTGGTAAGCTGTTACATTTCAGTTTCATTTGAAAGATAACAGCTGGCAGAGCTGGCCGACTTTAAGCTGCCAATCATTTAGAGAGCTGCATTTGTCTCGATTAAATAAGCACCAGTTATTAGAGCGGGGCCTGACATCCTGGGCAGCCTGGGCTTGTGTACACAAGGCGCCTGAGCTGTGTGGGAAACCTTCCTGTGGAAAGAGCACAGAGTTCATTGGCCACTGGTAAAATTCAGACCAACACTGGCCTCACACTATTGAAGAAACTGTTTTCAACCAAAAAATATTAATCATTTGAAAATGTCTATATTTGTACAGTTTTGCATATTCAAATAATGTATGAAATATACTCACTATGTTAAAATAATTGCTATTATATTGTTGAATTTATTTTATTTAATCGAAAGACAACATTAACTTTAGCTTGGCCCAAAACAACTTTCATTCCACTTTACAAATAAACTGGTCAGTTCTCAATTTTAATTGAATGAATTTTCCCAACTGATTAAAAATCTTCATTTCATTTTGTGAAATGTATTCTCTGTATGCAAGGGAAAAAATAAAAATCACAATATGTGAGTGGCTTATTGACACATGAAGACCATCAACTGATGAAAATTGAATTTGTCCACTTCTATGTAAATGAAAAAATAGCATAATACATTAAAACTGTTTTCTTCTATTATTTCACTTTCATATTTGTATGTTTGTTCTCTGTGGATTATGTTACTTAGGCTTCTGAGATACATACTACTTGACAGAACCTAAAGTGTGTTGACAAACTAAGGTGAATACTAACTCATATTCTTCCATAATGTAGGGAGAAATAACAATTTTTATTGAAAATATATATTTTTTATTTTTTTATAAAACTGGTTTTTACATACAATTTTTAAAATTTATTTTAAGAATAAAGAGATGTGTATCTGCCTTATTAAAGTATCTTAGGAGAGTAATTTAGAAGGGTAAAGGGATCTTTCCTCTCCCCTTGCTGCCTATGTTTGAGTCAGAAGTATACACAACTCAATTGCCCCTCAACAGAGGAATGGATACAGAAAATGTGGTTGGTACATCTACACAATGGAGTACTACTTAGCCATTGAAAACAATGAATTTATGAAATTCTTGGGGAAATGGATGGACCTGGAGAGTATCATCCTGAGTGAGGTAACCCAATCTCAAAAGAACACACATGGTATGCACTCTCTGATAAGCTCAGAAGATCGGAATACACAAAGTAAAATCCACAAACCACAAGAAACTCAAGAAGAAGGAAGACCAAAGTGTGGATACTTTGTTCTTTCTTAAAAGGGTGGACAAAATACCCATCAAAGGAGTTGCAGAGACAAACTATGGAGCAGAAACTGAAGAAGGACAATCCAGAGACTGTTCCACCTGGGAATCTTTCCCATATTCAATCATCAAATCCAGACACTATTGTGGATGCCAGCAAGTGCTTGCTGACAGGAGCCTGATATAGCTGTCTCCTGAGATGCTCAGTCAGTGCCTGACAGTACAGAAGTAGAGGCTCACAGCCAACCATTGGACTGAGTACAGGGTTTCCAATGAAGGAGCTAGAGAAAGGACCCAAGGAGATGAAGGGTTTGCAGCCTTTTAGGATGAACAACAATATGAACTAACTAGTACCCTCAGAGCTCCCAGGGATTAAACCACCAACCAAAGAGTACACATGGTAGGACTAATGGCTCCAGCAGCATATGTATAGCAGAGGATGTCCAAGATGGTCATCAATGGGAGAAGAGGCCCTTGGCCCTGTGAAGGTTCTGTGCCCCAGTATAAGGGAATGCCAAGGCCAGGAAGCTGGAGAAGTTGGGGTGATGAGTAGTGGGAGAGGTAAGGGAACATTTTTTTTTCCAGAGGAGAAACTGGGAAAGGAGATATCATATGACATGTAAATAAAGAAAATATGTAATAAAAAATTACTAGTTTTTAAAATTAAAAAAGTATACAGAAGTACTATAGGCATTTTCTAGTGTCCTCAGTAGATAAGAAATAGCATAAATAGGCACATGGACTATGAAGCCAGAGCAGATTTGTTAACAGTGGTCAATATGGAGCCTAACATATTTTGGCATCCTACTAACACTGTTCAACAATTTATAAATCTAAATACTTTATGACTGTGACTTAGACCATTACATACATACTTCTCAGTAGCTGCTTTCTTTTGTAAGCTCCTTAATAGATTCGTGAACTCTTTGTTTTTTTAGCCATCATCAAGGTTTAAATAGAAATTTTGGTTAATAGTGTTTTGCTGTAAATATGTATGTATACCAAGTGTGTGCCTGGCACGTGTGAAGCCCAAGCCAGAAAAATGAGTAGAATTTCCCCAAACTGGACTTTCAAACATTGTAAGCTGCCATGTGTGTGATTTGACCAATCCTGGGTCCTCTGAAAGAGAAGCAAATGCACTTAATCACCAAGTTAGCTCTACAGTCCCTAAATAGGAACATTTCAAACAATTTCACATAATTTTAAAGTCAACAATGTGATGATAAATATAATTTGTATATGTGTTTAAATATATAGAAAGATTTGAATTAAAATATTCAAGTTACCTATATTAAAACTTGATTTCCACTATGCACTCAACAATCAACCTTTCTAACTTTAATGACACCAATAACCAGAAAAACAAATAGAACCCTAAGGTATGAGTTCGTCTGTACTAATAAATTGATCATAATATCTCTAAAATCAAACTTTATTATGACTTTTGATCTAAACTATGCAGTTTAAATTTATTACAACCCAAAGGGTGTTAGAACTCATTTTAATGACGTTAATTTGAATTTGATATTTTTAATATATAAGTATTCCTAGGTCATAGTTTTAAAAGCATGAATTAGTATTAAGTATTAAGTTCAAGTTATGTTATACATTTAATTGTTATCACATAGTATGATTTAAATATTTTAAATATAAGGTAAATATAATAATTATATGTTCTAAAAATATCTATTTTCATATATCATAATACAATTGGAAAATGTAATATATATGGTTTAATAAACTGGAAGTTCATTAAGTTATAAAGAGAAATTACATATGGCATGCTTGAATATTTTATTTCTTAAAACCATATAACTTTAGTACACTTGGCCAGTGAATGTGATGACCTCTGAGTTACGTGCACATTCTATGCATTCTGTCAAAGCAGAGCTATGAAGAAAAATGAGACAACTCCTTTTATTTTATCAAACCTCCATGTGTTAAAGCTGGACTCAGCCTCAACAGAAACAATAGAAAGCTTACAAACTCATGGAAACTGAACAATTCTTACTCATTGATCACTGGATCATCAGGGAGGAAATAAAGAAATTAAACACTTTCTAGAAATCAAGAAAAATGGAAGGAGGCCAAAGGTGGGGCAAAGATCGGAATGTAAATAAATAAAATAATAAAAATTGAAACAAACAAACAAACAAAAAGCAGTGTTGAGAGCAAATTTCATAGCATTAAGTGCTCTCATAAGGAAATTGGACAGATCTTATACTAACCACACCTGAAAATCGTAGAACAAAAAGAAGCAAATACATCTAAAAGAAGTAGATGGCAGAAAATAGTCAAACTCGGGTCTAAAATCAAAAATTATAAACAAAGAGAACAATATAAATAATCACAACCAAGAGCTGATTTTTTTTTTGAGAAAATCAAGAAAATAGAGAAATCATTAGCCAAAGTAACTAAGAGGCAAAAAGAAAATTTCCAAATTAATAAAATAAGAAATGGAAAGTGGGATGAGATAATCCAAAGAATCATTGTCTTACTTCAGAAAAAATTGGATAATCTAAATGAAATGAATGCTTTTATGGATAGATTCCACTTACCAAAGTTAAATAAAGACCTGGTAAACTACTTAAATGTTCCTATATCCCCAAAGGTTATAGAAACAGTCATTAAAGGTTGTACCCTCCTCCATAAAAGAAGCCAGGGCCATATAGTCTTATATAGAATTCTACCAGATTTTCAAAGAGGAGCTAATAACAATACTTTTGATATCATTCCACAAAATGGAAATAGATGTACCACTGACAAACTCATTCTGTGAGGCTCGATCCACTCTGATACCTAAGGTACACAAAGACTCATCGAAGAAAGGTCAGAGCAATATCCCTTATAAGCATTAATGAAAAAAATACTCAATAAAATATTCACAAATCAAATCCAAGAACACATCAAAAACGTTGTCCACCATAAACAAGTAGTCTTCATCCCATTAATTTAGGAATATAATTATATTAAAATTCACCATTATAATCCACAATATACACCAGCAGAAAAAAAAAAAACCTACATGGTCATTCCAATAGATGCTTAAAAAGTCTTTGACAAATTCCCACACCCATTCATTTTGAATGTTTTGGACAGATGAAGGATACAAGGCCCATACATAAACACAATAAAGGCAATATACAGCAAGCTGATAGCCAAAATCAAATTAAATGGAGAAAAAGTTGCATGAATTCCACTAAAACCAGGAACAAGCAAGGTTGCCAAGTCCTGCCATATCTATTCAATACAATAATTGAAGTTCTAGCTAGAACAATTAGGCAACACAAGATGATCAAGGGGAGAGGAATTGGAAAGGAAGAAGTAAAACTATCACTCTTCACAGATGATATGATAGTATATATAAGTGACCCAAAAATTCTACTGCACAACTTTTATAGCTTAGAAACATCTTTATCTAAGTGGCTAAATACAAAATTATCTCAAAAATATCAGTAGCCCTCACTTACACACACACACACACACACACACACACACACACACAAAACAGACTGAGAAAAAAAATTAGTGAAAAAAAATCCTTTAAAATACCTACAAATACTATAAAATAACTTGGTGTAACTCTAACCAAGCAAATGAACGACCGACCTATGTGACAAGAACTTCAGGTCTCTGAAGAAAGAAATTGAAGAAGACATTAAAAGAAGGAAAAATCTCCCATGCTCATGTAATCATAGGATTGATATAGTACAAATGGACATCTTACCAAAAGCAATCTACAAATTCAGTGTAATTCCAATCAAAATTCCAACCAAATTTTTCACAAACTGGAAAAAGCAGTTTTCAACTTTATGTGGATAAATAACAACCCAGGATAGCTAAAACAACCCTGTACAATAAAAGAGCTTCAGGAAATATACCCATTCCTGATTTCAAGCTATACAACAGAACAATTGTTATTAAAAAAAAAAAAAAAAGTTGCATGGTGTTGGTACACAACAGATATAGGTTAATCAGTGGATTCAAATCAAATATCAAAAAATAAGCCACCCCCCAGGAACACTTGATTTTTGATAAAAAGGCCAAAACCACACAGTGCAACCAAGGGATTTCTAATTGCTGAGAGGCACTTGCAGAAATGTTCAACATGCTTTGAAAATGCAAATCAAAATGACTCCAGGATTCCATCTTACTCCAGTCAGAATGATTAAGGTAAAAAACTCGAGGGATGGCCTGGCGAGATGGCTCAGCAGGTAAGAGCACTGACTGCTCTTCTGAAGATCCTGAGTTCGGTTCCCAGCAACCACATGGTGGCTCACAACCACCCATAATGAGACCTGACACCCTCTTCTGTGCGTCTGAAGACAACTACAGTGAATTATGCCAGAGAGAGCCAGAGCGAGCAGGGCAGAGTTCAATTCCCAGCAGCTACACACATGATGGCTGACGGCCATCTGTACAGTTACAGCGTACTTATGCACATAAAATAAATAAAAAGTAAAATAAATCTTAAAAAATTACCTCAAGGGACAGTACATGCTGTTGGGGGTTGATCAAGCAAAAACTTGGTTGTAGTATAAAATCATTATAGAAATCAATCTGTTGGTTTCTCAGAAAATTGAGAATAGTTCTACCTAAAGACCCAGCTATACCACTCCTGGGTATACACACACACACACACACACACACACACACACAAATGCTCCACCATACCACAAGGACATTCGTTCAACTCTGTTTATATCAGTTTAATTCATTATAGCCAGAAACTACAAACATCGTAAATGTTCCTCAATCAAACAATGGATAAAGAAAATGTGGTGCATTGTCCAATGAAATATTACTCTGCTCTTAAAAACAAGGACATTATAAAATTTTCAGGCAAATGGATGAAGTTAGAAAATATCTTCCTGAATTAAGTAATCCAGATCCAGAAAAATGTATGCATTTATAAGTGGATATTAACTATATAATACAGGATAAACTGGCTTCAATTCATAGACCAAAAGATACTAAGTAACAAGGAAGGCCCAAGGGAAGATGCTTGAATCTCTATCAGAAGGGAAAAGAAAATAGATATCTGATATAGATGAAGGGAAGAAGCTGACTGAGAGAGGAGTAAGGAGGGGAACAAGGGTAGGGATCAGGGTGGGAGAACGCTGAGAGAGAGAATGGAAATCCATGGGGGAGTTGGCATCTCTGGGGTGGGAGAGGCTTTGGGAGTTTATGGGGTTTACCCTAGCTGAGACTCCTAGCACCAGGGCATAAGGAGTCTGAATAGGCTACCTCCTGTAGCTAGGCAGAACTTCCAGTGGATGGAGGAGGGACAACCCACCCACAAAATGTTGGGCCCAAAACTTTTCTTACCTACAAAAGTTCAGGAATAAAGATGGAACAGAGATAGAGGGAATGGCCAAATAATGACTGACCCAATTTTAGACCCACCAAATGTTGGAGAGCCAACCCATGACACTATTAATGATAGATACTCTCTTATGCTTGTAGACAGGTGCTTGGCATAACTGTCTTCTTAGAGGCTTCATCTAGCAAGTGATGGGAACAGAGGCAGATACCCACAGCTTAACATTAGATGAAACTCAAGGAAGTCTTATAGAAGAGTTGAGGGAAAGATTAAGTGATCAAGAGGGAACTTGGATAATACAAGAAGATCTACAGAGTGAATTAGCCTGGGTCCATAGAGACTGACAGAGACTGTATCACCAAAGTACATAGATGGGTTGGACCTAGATGCCTTACACAGGTATAGCACATATGCAGCATATTCTTCATATTGTTCCTCTAACAGAGTGGGGGCTATCTATGATTTTGTTGCCAGCCTTAGGATCCCTTTCCTATAGTGAGCTGGCTTGTCTGGCAACAGTTGGAGAGGATATGCTTAGTCCTGCTGTGACTGGATGTACCAGCTAAGTTGATGTCCATGGAGCGTGGTCTTCCCTTCTTTATAGAAAAAGGAATGGGGAAATGAGGTATAAGTTGGGACTTGAGGAAAAGAGGGAAATGTCTGAAAGCTGGCAGTAAAGTAAATAAATTAATTAATGAGGATAAAATATAAGTTAAAAAGATTGTTCATAGATACTTTAATATAAAACATATAATTTTTGAAAATGTGGATAGGTAAAATGGTACAGAGCACAGCATTCTTCTATATGCACTGGTATATTTATTTAGCTACCATTATTTATACCTATATCTTTGTTGGAGTTTCTCTGCAATTATCTATAATCTGATATTGAAACCTATTTTTAGTAAATATATTCTAGTGTCAAAAGATGTATTTAATTCAAGTTCAGATACAAATTCCAATGTACTTTTTAGAAAATTGCATTAGCTTCAATTCCTAATTGTCTAAAGTAAAAATAAAATCTTACCCCTTAAAATCCTAATTCAAAGGACATTTCACTTTATAATTTATAGTCTTTAAAGTATTATATTTGTATTTGTAGTTGGTTTTATTCTGAAAATTTTACATCAAGTATATTATTTGCAATTTATGAATATTGTCAATGTTCTTAAGCAAAATATCACTGATGAGTGTAATCATGTTGAGATTCCCATCTAAGACCTCCATCACTACAGCATGTTTAAGAGCTTTTCAATTATAGACACAAGCAGTAACAAAGAAGTATTCATGGTTCATGTTTTACAAGAATACAATTGGTACAGAATTTCTTAATGTAGAAGATAATTAGAGTAGTGGCATGTAGGAAGTAGAGCAAAGTTTTCATCATTGGCAGTTTATCAGAAAACTGGGAACAGATCTTCTACCTTAAGACCCAGCTACCCTGCCCCTGGGCATATACCCAAAAGCTGCTCTACTTTTGTATTAGGACACTTGTTGAATTATCTTCATAGCAGCTGTATTAGTAATAGCCAGAACTGGAAATAACCCAGATGGCCCCCAACTGAAAAATAAGGAAAATGTGGTTCATTTACACAAAGGGATATTAAAGCCAGTAAAAACAAGGACATCATGAATTTCACAGGCAAATATTATGCTGAGTGAGGTAACCCAGTCCCAAAAGGACATGCATGGTATGTATTTACTTATAAGTAGATATTAGCCATAAAGTAGAGAATGACCACAATATCATTAGCAGACTTAAAAAAAATAAATAACAAGGAGGGCTCAAGAGATAATATGTGAATCTTTCTCAGAAAAGGAAACAAAAGAGATATCAGAGGTCAATGGAAGGAGGGAACTAGGTAGAAGAAGAGACAATATTTTATGTGTTACATGTTGTTGTGACTTTTGAGTGCACTTTCAAGTGGAAGGAAAATAAATCTTCTAGTTTCATTTCTAAGTTTAATACAAGCAAAGCCTTTATCAAAATCAAATGTTTAGTTGCAAAGTTACAATGTTCAAGGTTTATCCCGACTTGCTCTTCTAGTTTCAGTGTATCTGGTTTTATGTGGAGATCCTTGATCGATGAGCTTTGTACAAGAGGATAAAAATGGATTGATTTGCATTCTTCTACATGCTGACCAACAGTTGAACCAGCACCTTTTGCTGAAAATGCTGTTCCCCCCCACACACACTGGAAGTTTTAGCTCCTTTGTCAAAGATCAAGTGACCAAAAGTGTGTGGGATCATTTCTGGGTCTTCAATTCTATTCCATTGATCTTCCTACTTGTCTCTGTACCAGTACTGTACAGTTTTTATCACTATTGCTCTGTAATATAGCTTGAGATCAGGGATGGTGATTCCCCCAGAAATTCTTCAATTGCTAAGAATAGTTTTCACTATCCTGGGTTTTTTGTTATTCCAAATGAATTTGAGAATTGCCCTTTCTACCTCTATGAAAAATTGAGTTGGAATTTTGATGGGGCTTGCACTGAATCTGTAGATTGCTTCTGGTAAGATAGACATTTTACTATATTAATCCTGCCGATCCACAAGCATGGGAGATCTTTCCATCTTCTGAGGTCTTCATTGAATTCTTTCTTCAGAGACCTGAAGTTCTTGTCATATAGATCTTTCACTTGTTTGGTTAGAGTCACACCAAGATATTTTATACTGTTCGTGACTATTGTGAAGTATGTCATTTTCTAATTTCTTTCTCAGACTATTTATACTTCGAGTATAGTAAGGCTACTGATTTGTTTGAGTTGAGTTAATTTCATATCCAAACACTTTGCTGAAGTTGTTTATCAGGTTTAGAAATTCTCTGGTGGAATTTTGGGAGTCATTTAAATATACTATCATATTATCTGCAAATACTGATTTTTTTTTTACTTCTTCCTTTCCAATTTGTATCCTGTATAACAGAAGAGAAAGTGGAAAAAAGCTTCAATCATGTGGACACAGGGGAGATTTTCCTGAGTAGAATACCAATGGCTTATGTTCTAAGATTAAGAATCCACAATTAGGATCTCAAAAAAATTGCAAAACTTCTGTAAGGCAATGAACACTGTCAATAGGACAAAATGGCAACCAACAGATTGGGAAACAATCCTTACCAATCCTACATCTGATAGAAGGCTAATAACTAATATCTACAAAGAACGCAAGATGTCAGACTCCAGAGAACCAAATAACCCTATTAAAAACAGAGATCAGAGAATATTTAACTGATGAAAATTGAATGGCAAAGAAGTAACTAAAGAAATTGTTTAACATCCTTAGTCATCAGGGAAATGCAAATCAAAACAACCCTGAGATTCCACCTCACACCAGTCAGAATGGCTAAGAGCAAAAACTCAGGTGACAACAGATGCTGGCAAGGATATGGAGAAAGAGCCACACTTTTCCATTGCTGGTGGCATTGAAAGCTGCTACAATCACTCTGGAAATCAGTTTGGCAGTTGCTCAGAAAATTGTACATAGTACTACCAGAGGACCCAGCTACACCACTTCTGGGCATATACCCAGAAGATGCCCTAACATGTAATAAGGACACATGTTCCATTATGTTCATAGCAGCCATATTTATAATAGCCAGAAGCTGGGAACAACTCAGATGTCCCTCAACAGAGGAATGGATACAGATTAAACATAGTAAAAATGGCCATCCTATCAAAGGCAATCTACAGATTAAATGCAATCCCCACCAAAATCCCAAAACAATTCTTCAAAGACATGGAAAGAGCATTTCTCAAATTCAACTGGAAAGGCAAAAATTCCAGAATAGCAAAAACAATTCCTTTTGTTTGTTTGTTTGTTTGTTTTTTGAGACAAGGTTTCTCTGTATAGCCCTGGCTATCCTAGAACTCACTCTGTAGACCAAGCTGGCCTCGAACTCAGAAATCCGCTTGCCTCTGCCTCCCAAGTGCTGGGATTAAAGGCGTGCACTACTACCGCCCGATGCAAAAACAATTCTTAACAATAAAAGAACAGCTGGGGGAACCAACATCCCTGACCTCAAGCTTTAATACAGAGCAATAGCGATAAAAATTGCATGGTATTGGTACAGAGACAGACGTGTTGATCAATGGAATAGAATTGAAGACCCAGAAATAAAACCACACACTTAAGGTCACTTAATATTTGACAAAGATGCTAAAAATATACAATGGAAAAAAGAAAGCATCTTCAATAATCTCTGGTTTCTGGAGCTCTGAGAATTGTAAAAACATTTCTGTTTTTGTGCTATTACACATGACTATCAAGGAGAAAGAGGTACTAAACAGAAGATTATATGATTTGTAATTTTTCTTTACCCAGGCATAAAGATGAAAGAAGAAAAATTGAAAAAGATATTTTAGGCTACTCTCATGTAATATTTTAATGTGTTATATATTACCTATACAGTATAAATAATAATAATGTATTGGTAAAGAGGTCAAATAATTTTCATAAATTCTAGTGGCTTCATAGTAACTTTCTGTTGAAATTCTTACAAATATTGGCATTTGACAAAATGACAGTATTTGAAGAATATATTCATATTAAAATTAGAAATAATGCTTGATACTGAGAAACAAGATAATGATTGAAAACAATGGTATATTTATTCAGATGGAATTCAATCTACATAAAAAATGACCAATATTGATATGTGGTACAATATTGATTGATCTTAATACTTTCATGTGTAAACAAACCCACAGCTTATTTTCTTCTTTGTATCTCTCTCATTGTGTGTGTATGTGTGTGTGTATGTGTTTCTAGATAATATTCAGCATAAACATATGCTGGGAGTCTTCTTCAATGATACTGTTAACTTATATTTTTTTTTTCTTTGAGACAGGTTCCTTAATAATGACTAGAGCTGCACTCTATAGCTTTTCTAATTATCCCTGTTTCTACAGAGACACCCATCTCTCTATCTTTCCAGGATAGACGTACAGGTGACCTATCATGTCTTACATTTATATGCATTCTCTGGATATGAGTTCCTGTACTCTTGCACACACAAAGGGTTTCAATCCTTGTGCCTTCTCCATAAGTTAAGATACTGCATTCTATGTTTAATTTATGATGTTTTTATAACATATCCAAGTTTTTAATGGTACATTAGTTTTTCATTATATCTGTCTTAGTTTGA
The DNA here is from genome assembly GCF_008632895.1 of Mastomys coucha. Taxonomy (NCBI): domain Eukaryota; kingdom Metazoa; phylum Chordata; class Mammalia; order Rodentia; family Muridae; genus Mastomys; species Mastomys coucha. The sequence continues at coordinate 39,947,591 of NW_022196899.1, read as the reverse complement.
TAATCATAACTTCCTTTCCTTGTATACGTCCTAATTTTCTACCAACATACAGTGATTTTTTGCAGTTGTTTTTCTATATGAAACAGTTTTCTATACTATGTGTATAGTCTCACTCTGAGTTATTCTTAATGTTTCTAATGACTGAGAGACAAGATACGGCCCAGAAAATACACATTTTCATTTGTACGACAGCCTACGAAATTAGCCATTACTATTAATGCAGTGTGATGGAAGCATGGAAGGATCATATAGATGAGGGGTTCCATGATTATTTGCTATTCTTGCACTCCTCTTGATCCAGCAATTGCCTCAACTGCAGTCTTTGAAAACAGATGCTGCCTAAATAAGCCAGCATGGAAAATATTAAATTGTATTTTTTGGATCTCCACACTTTTTGATGGTATAAATCAGAGTCATTCTAAATTTAATATAAAAATAGTGGATTAATCAAACAACAATTGGGAAGCTTCCAAGCAGGTGATAGGTTTCTGAGGGAATCTTCCAGATTACTAAGGCCATACAGTGCTAGCCTTACTACCAGAAAGAAAATGGCATTTTCAGGAAGCGATTTCCTTACAGAAAGTGCAACCTTAAAGATGAAAGGAGCACCAGTGTATCAAAGAAAGTGACAGGGGACTGAGTGACCTTGCCTCTTCTTCCTCTTTCCATCAGACATCAAGAGGTACCTGATATGATATTCGTTTCTGTGATACTTTAGCGGCTCAAGGTGGACCAACAGTGAGTTACAGAAAAATATACAGAAGTCATTAATAATCAGGGTAGCCAAAAATACCCATGTGTTTATGTGACTATAACGTGTAACTAAGACTATTTTTAAATTAACTTGCACCTGGACACGTTTGTCTGTAGTAATTAGATGTCTCCTCATGAAAGATTAAGTTTGATGAAAATACCTATAGAAGAAAAAGTTTACATTTAAAGCTAATACTCTTGCTAAAATAAATATCCACTTCAATGTATTGCTTGAGTGTTTCTCTGTCCATGAGAAGAGGCTGATGAATAAACAACAAATCAAAACCACTTAAAAGGTAAACTCATTAACTATGATGTAAACTATTTATGGTGTGTGGATCAATAAATGTCCTATTTTACAGTCTGTTGGAGCCTGGGTTTCTTGGTTCTGAGCATGCTTGTATTCATAGGGCAAAGATTTTATCAACAATATTTCTATAATCATGTACCCAAGACTCCAATATCACTGTAATTGCAAAGTCATATACATAGGCATCCATGTACCAACTGCTCTGCTTTATTTTAAATTTACATTACACATATGACATTAGTTAAAGTAAAAAAAGGGGGATAGTACATTTAAATTGTGTCAGATCTATCACAATTGTTCCCAGGAATTTATTAACTGTAATGAAAATATTCCTTATACTAGTTAGTTCATATTGTTCTTCATCCTAAGGGGCTGCAAACCCTTCAGCTCCTTGGGTCCATTCTCTGGCTCCTTCATTGGGGACCATGTACTCAGTTCAATGGATGGCTGTGAGCCTCTACATCTGTATTAGTCAGGTACTGTCAGAGCCTTGCTGGAGACAGCTATATAAGGTTCCTGTGATCCAGCACTTGCTGGCATCCACAATAGTGTCTGGGTTTCTTTTTGTTTTCTCTCTTTTTTTTTTACTTTTACTTTTTCTTTTCTTTGGAGGGGAACCTGAGAAAGGAGATATTGTAAATAAAGAAAACATCTAATAAAAAACTAGAAAAAAGAAAGGAAAAAAGAAGAAAACATACACACACATAAAAAAGTAATTATTCCTTATAAAATTTACTTAACTTGAACTATGAAATGTTAGAAAATTATATGTGAAATATTTGAGGTGAATATAAGATCAGTATATAGATGAAATTTATTCCTTGTAAATAAAGTTATCTTCAGATTCCTATCTTACAATATCCAGACCAAGATATTCTGATAAGTAAAGTTAAAATGATTCTAATATTGACAATATCTTGAAGCAAGGCCAGAATGAGATGCAAAAGCTGTATACAATAAATCATCAATTCCATTAGACCTTCATTTGCCACTATGTCAGACTGCAATGTTACATATTGGAAAAGAGATCACAGAGAATACTATGTTTGAGTGACAACAAGAGATGCTTTCAAATGCCATTGGATAGTAGCCTGCACAAACTGTGCATCTTTCAATACCTCAGCTATAAAGAACTTGTTACATATTCTGGTAACTTTTTTCCAAAGTACAATTTACTTTCCATAAGTATCTGTCTCTTTGTTCCATTTTCCCTTTACTAATTCAATATACATTTAATAGGTTACTTCTATAAGCTGAGCATTTCGTTGCATGTTGATTAAGGATATCAATAAAAATAAAAAAGAATAAATCACTATTTACTGAAAAAAAAGAATATCTACTCCTTAACACAGAATAATCCTCCCTTCATTTTATAAGAGAATTAATATTGACATATGTGTGTATATTCAGACATATACATATATATGTATATCCATATATCCATATATATATATCCATATATATAATCATGATAGATAAATGATAAATCAATAAGTAATAGATAAATTTGATCTTAATTTTCATACAACTACACATTAACCTAGTGTCCTAATAAGCTATACCATACAACAGTATCTGAATTACTTTCTCTTTCTTGTGATATTTCAGTCTGAATTGAGTAATACAATGTAGTTCATAAACTACAATATAGATAAAAGTAACACATATAGAATCTGGAAGAATATAAAAACATGCTTCAAAAACTAAAAATAAAAACATGCATCAAATGAACACATTCAAAATATAAAAGTTGTTTAATTGTGTCAGGAATGTCTTCCTTAACTAAATTTTCTTCCCTCTATATTCTTAACCATTACAGTTAAGCCTCATGAGGAACATTATTGACCTCTATGTGTTAATATTATTGTGCTGTCAGGAATAATAGAATCACGAATGTTGGATACTAATACTGAGAAAACAATTTTGACTTGGTGAAATGAAGTTTTTAAAAAAACATCATATCGTGTGCTATTGATTTTAAGTTTAAAGACATTTTCATTAAAATAAGAATTTTTTTATTGGATATGTTATTTATTTACATTCCAGGTTTCCCCTTCAGAAATCCTCTATCCCATTCCCCCTACCCCCACTTCTATGAGGGTGTTCTCCCACCCACCCCTGCCTCCCTGCCATCTAATTCCTCTACACTGAGGCATTAAGCCTTCCCGGGACCAAGGGCCTCCTCCCATTGATGTCTGACAAGACCATCTTCTCCTACATATGCAACTGGAGCTATGAGTCCTTCCCTGTGTACTCTTTAGTTGGTGGTTTAGTCTCTGAGAGCTCTGGGGGGGTCTTGTTGGTTGATATGGTTGTTCTTCCTATGGATTGCAAACCCTCTCAGCTCCTTCAGTCCTTGTTTAAACATTCTACTTTTGGTGAGAGTCCAGTTAGAAAAAGTCATTCCTGCTTTCAATGACAATGTCCAAGGAACCAACCTATAGAAACTGAAATATTCATCTTTTACAAAGCACGGGATGTTTTTGTTGTCTGATATTGAGTAATGCATGTAATATAAAGTGACAATAATAACTTATTAATTAATCAATATGCATAATAATTGATCTTCATATCTCAGATAAGAGAGGATTTAACAGAGAAAAGTGAAGTTTTATATTATGTAAAACAATTTTTACCATGGACATCAGCTTTCCATGCAAGCTTTCATATTAAATGAGGTTCAACTATGATTTAATTTTACACATGACCAAATTAAGGATTATGACATTGTTTATTTGTGAAGAAGCTCCTCGCTATCAAATATGGAACACGCTTCTTCTATTGTATGTGAGGCTCCTTTGATCAGCTGTGTAGACAGCCCTGTGCTAGGGGACTTACATAGTGCAATACTCTGTACTTCTCATACTCACAGCTGTGCTATGCACATTCCTCATTTGAACTCTGGGACCCAGAAATTCTCAAGGCAAGCCACTGAGCAGATGTTTAACAATTTTAACACAGAATGCAATTTTTTCTTTGCTACTTTTAGCAAGCAAATAAACATATGGTTATCTCCTGACAATCACCAAGTTAAAAAAAAAAAAAAGAAATACTAATACTTGGATTGGTTTGTTTGTTTGTTTACTGAGACAGGATCTCACTACATATTCCTAGCTAGATGGAAACTTGATATGCAGAGTAGGCTGGCAGTGAACTTATAGAGATATTCATAATTCTATCTTCAGAGTACTGATATTTAAGGAATGTGCTTCCACAAACAGATCTTGCTATGATTTTACCAAAACAATTGCAAAAGCTGTTATTTTTATGCACTTATAGTTAATGCTCTAAAAGAAAATAACAAATATTCTAACCAAATTTTTAGATGTACAAAATCAAAAGATTTTAAGGTGCAACGTTTGTTTCACTTTCAAAAGTTGAATATTTTAAAAACATAGCATAATTTTAAGTGGAAAGGAAGCATGTTCACTCATAAAATTTTGTATCAAAAATTTAACACACAGTGCTACAAATGTGTATTAGTGTTTGCTTTTTCTACAGTAACATTGGACTTTGTAAGACACTTTAAAGTGTTCAGAAATTATCAGTTTGTACACAAAATAGATAAACTAAGAAGTAACTGGTCCACTTGTATGCTATAAATTCATATGACTAAAAAATGTTAGTGTAAACTCTGAGAAAATCAGAATTGGTGCTGAAATAGTTTTTTTAATTAAATGTTTTCTTTATTTACATTTCAAATGTTATCCCCTTTCCTCATATCCCTTCCAAAAAGCCCCCTATCCCTTCCCCCTTCCCCTGCTCACTAAGCCACCCACTTCTGCTTCCTTGTCCTGGCATTTCCCTACACTGGGGCATCAAGCCTTCACAGGACCAAGGACCTCTTCTCTCATTGATGTCTCACAAGGCCGTCCTCTGCTACATATGCGACTAGAGCCATGGGTCCCTCCATGTGTACTCTTTGGTTAGTGGTTTAGTTCCTAGGAACTCTGGGGGTACTGGTTGATTCATATTGCTAGAAAAAGGACCCAAAGAGCTGAAGTGGTTTGCTGCCCCATAGGAGGAACAACAATATGAACCAACCAGCACCCCCAAAACTGAAATAGTTTTAACAAACATCTTTATAGGAAATTGATGAATTAATTGAAGCTCAATGTGTGTGTTTAGTGGTTAAGGGCATATACTGCTTTTCATGTGGACTAGATTTTAATTCCAGCACACATTTCAGGTGCTTCAAGATTTACTTAGTTTCAAACTCTTCTTCTGACTTCCACAGGGACTATACTGGTATACAAACCCACAGTCAGATGTAGAAATATACACATAATAAAATTCAAATACTTTAAAATTATTTAAGATCTTAAATCTCACTGTAATTGCAAAGCCAATAAAAATAAGATTAATCATATGAAATAGTATCAAACACAAAATATATGATTTTGTAGTATGTTATATAACAAGCTGAAGCTAAAAAGATAAATTTAGTTGAAATGCAACTTTTGGTAATATTGTATTTAATCTTAGAGAACTTCATATACATTCATTCCTCTTCCCCAGTTACTCCCAGATCATCCTCCACTCATATGCATCCAAATTTATGTTCTCTAACATTTGAGAAAAAATAGCTATCATAATTCAATAACAGCAACAAGAACGACAAATCATAAAACAAGGTTGTGTTGGCCTATTGTTGGTGGAGATGGGACCTATACCCTAATATGAGCTATACAATATGCTTTATTCCACTGAAGAATTCTGACTTTTCCTTAGCAAGAAGCCAACAAATGTCAATGCATCCTTAGCTAGGGGTCTGACTTTACATCCACTCCCCCCTCTGACGTGCTGCGATTTTTGTTTGTTTGTTTGAGCATAGACAGGTCTTGTGCATGCCTTACAGTGTCTGTACATTCCTTTGTGTGTACCCATGTCTTGAAAACAATGCTTCCTAGAAGTCATCTGCTATCTGTGGCTCTCTGAGTCTCTCTCTCCTCATCTTCCACTTAGATCTCTGCACTTTTTGTGGATAGGCATACTATTCATACCATGTTAATGCAGAACATCCCAATGTTTCTCATGGAAATCTATTTGCTTGTAGTCTACTGGAAGCTTCATTAGAAATGGAATATTACAATGAAATGGAATCATTTTAGCAAACGAAGCAGAATTTCTACTATGAGGATGGTTCACATGCATGCGAATTTCAAACCTAACAGACACGCGTCCATTGCTTTTTCCTCATCATCTCCAGACTTTGTTGTCTTTTCCTCTTCCTCGTCTGCCTCTACTTTCTCTTCCTTCCCCCCTCATTAGGCATTTTCCACTCTGCACTATACTGGGCCCTGAGTTGGGCGTGGCTATGAGTCATAGAGAAGAAAAGATAGAAATGCACAGAAATAAGAGTATAATAATAATAATAATAATAATAATAATAATAAATTAATTAATTAATCAAAAAACATACAATAATATTGTATATGTAAGGTAGAAGACAAATGGATGTCTTCATGAATATGTGAAGAGAAAAGTGATTACCTTTCCTGCAATCACTTTTCCTAAACTCTTCATTCTCTGATATTAGTTGATGTCTTCATGATCTAAAACTAGGGCTGCTCTTCTAGTGTTTGCTATCCCAGTTATTGTTTAATTAATATATTACATATGTCATCACTCTGCCTGTTTTCAAGTGAGCCCTTGACAAAGAAGAGTTATTATTAACATGTCTACATGTCTACTTCCTAACATTGCATGAGGACAGATACATTTGTTAAAACATGACCATAATGGGAAAGAGCTAACCAGGTGATAGAATCTTGGAAAAGTTCCCAGCCTTTTGCTACTCTTAAATCCTATTCCACAAATGCTCTTGCTCTTTTGCAGTTGATATGCTAGTATATATCAGATTGGTTTTCATGTCTTTTAAGATGTTATGAACTTACAAAGTAACAATTTCCCTTGTGTTTTTGCAAATTCATAAATGTCCAGTAATAAAACAACTAGAATAATTGAAGTTAATTGGTTGCCAATTAATAAAAAAGTAGAAATATATACATTCTATCTGTAAAAGTACTACTATTGAAGATTTTTTTAAAATGGAGTTCAACATGTTTGTATAATTTTTTGATAAATTTGATTTGCTATATGGAATATGTTTATTAATATAAATTTAATACTCTATCAAGCACTGCTTGTTTTTAGTGCATTTTATTTTATTAATTCTAACAGAATGTCTAACTACCATTTCAACTCTAGTTTCAATGTATTAACAGTTTTTTGCCTTTTTAGGATAAGGTTAAACCAACTTCTTTTTTAAACCTAAAACAAAAATCTATTCACACCCGATTTCCAGTTCCACTGATCCTTGCTGAATATGTACAAATGTAAAACATGTCCATCATCCCCAATAACCAAAGAAAAAGCTCAAAGAGAAATGTGACTGATTCATACCAATCAGAACTAATGAACATATTAATTCATCTTCCTTTGGTTTGTATATCAGATCTAGACAAATAATACAAGTTCATAATATACAAAATATTCATTTTATATATATTTGTAATATAAATTTATACAAAGTATAAGATAATAAAAGTACTTCTACAACTAGAAAATTTTCTAAGATAAATTTCTATGACAACTGGAGAATCAATCTTTCTGAACTGCTTGTTGAATATACAAATTCTGTTTCTTTGACAGGAAGCAACTTGCATAGGTATTTACAATAAATATAGAATGGCAGTGTTACATGAAAAATATATGATATAAAAGGTAATGTTTTCTAATTTAAGAGTTATCTACCATCTCATTTTCATGGAATATTAATAAAACTAATATTTCCAACTAACAAATTATTTACATAATTATAAATCAAATGGAATTAAACAACCTAACATCTACTGCTTCTTGATTATTTTTATTAGGTAAATGAATAATGTTATTTTTTGTAAAATGCTGTCTTAGTGTTTCTTGTAAGTCCAAAACTAATGTTAACATTTTTTCAAAATTTATCAGCATAATAGTAACATTTTTACCTATTTTTATAAAAAAAATGAGGAAAAATAAGAGAATGATATTTTTTTCTTAGATGTTTTGTGGTGTAAGATTTATAAACACCTGGATTTCAGATCAAGTTAATATTACATACATGATGCTAAAGGAGTAAATATATGTGGTACAATTATAATGGAAAATGTTTATGAAATATAAATTATTCTATCAAACAACTTTTTTATATATTCCTGAACTATATTTTAGAATCCAGTTGATGATGGTGGTAATGATAATGAAGTTGATAATAACTGCAAGTACAGATTTCTAATTTGTCTGTTAAGCAAGATATATTATATTAATTTCTTAATAAATGAGCAGAGATCTGGTAAACATAAGCACATGAGATTTACAAAATTTATACCACCCAAGTAATAACAAATGATAACAGATGTGCAGAGAGAGTAGAGACTTGTTTATTAGTAAAGTTCAAGGGAGGGGGGTGGTCTCTAATGCTGCCAACTAGCATTCTATGAAACATGTAGAGACAAGAAAGTGGGGGTTGATAAAAGCATTGTAGGATGAAGTCAGAAGGCATATGGATCAGAGTCAACAATAGAGACCTTCTGGCAATTTTATCCTCATTTCTTAAGAAGAAAACAAAAGTTTCCATTATAACACTTAGCACTGCCAGTTTTTTGGTTTTTATGTTTTAAAACATACTATTCAAATTTTTCTTTGCCTGAGGTTCTCATTTTCAAAATATACTTTCATTAAACCTTTTACAAGAAGTGATTTTGAATGAAGTACAAATGTGTGGGGAAGAGGGACAGCACAGTGTTAGACTACTTCCTTAGTATAGAGCAAAGACTGAGATTTTTGCCATATAAAGCATCAATTATTACATGAGCAGTTCTTATCTATTGGTTCTTTCAAATAATTTTTTTGTTCTTGTTTTTTTAATTAGATGTTTTCTTTATTCACATAGCAAATTGTATACCCTCCCAATCCCCTCATCCCCTCCCACCCTCCCTGTTCACTAATCTACTCTCTTCTGCTTTCTGTCCTGGCATTTTTCTACAATGGGGCATCAATCCTTCAGGAGACCAAGGCCCTCTCAACTCATTGAAGTCCCACAATGTCATCCTCTGCTACATATGCAGCTAGAGCCATGGGTCCCTATATGTGTACTCTTTGGTTGGTGGTTTAGACCCTGGGAGCTCTGGAGGTACTGATTGGTTCAAATAATTTTTATACATGCTTTGCTCATATAAAACATCAAACTCCTGTGATCCACCTCCCAAATGCTACACACTCAAATATGTGTCCTAGCTTTGTTATAAATCCTTCAAGATCAAGTTTTACAACATAAAATATTGTTGGATACATGGTGTATTAGTCAGGGGTCTCTAGAGTCACAGAACTTATGGTAGTCTCTATGTAGTAAAGGAATTTATTGATGACTTACAGT
>NW_022196899.1:39934783-39937298 GCF_008632895.1 Mastomys coucha | reverse complement strand
ATCTATTTATTACTCCTATTACCAGAAGAACCCTTTATTTTATTTACGTTGGCACTGGCTGCCAACACTCAGTAGCTAACAATAACTGGTTTCATGTCCAACTTTCCTTTACATAATGGGATTTTGTCTTGACTGGGATTGCATAGATCTTATGAAATCTGTTAGAACCAATATGAGTTCATGTATGCTCTTATTCTGATGTATTTGGAAGACACTCTTTCCTTGAAGTCATTCTCCACTTCTACTTCTCCCACCATAAAAGTCTAAATACTATGCCCTTATCAATGAATCCCTGTTCCATTCTATTAAAACTACAAGAACCATAGTAACTACACTGGTTTGGATAACTCTCCCCCAAATATGTGTGTTAAAATCTCCTCATTACGTGAGACTATTGGGAGATGATGGAAACATTAAAGTTTAAGCTGCTTAATTGGTCAATTAAACTGATGAACTGAGAAATTTGTAGCGTGACCCTGAATTTTTGCTTTCTTCCCTATACACAGTATATTGGCTATTGGTTCTTGAGTCCATTATAAAAATGACTTTACTTAACCATTGTTTTCCAGTTCCACTTGCCATCCAAGCCTGAGTTCTGGGAAATTTATTAAATAAATCTTGAACTTCAACCTCCAGAACTTTGAGCTACAAAAATGATATATATAAGAAAATTTTCTGAATAATTATAGAAAGCTGACTAAGACTTAAAAGGGATATATACTACAGAAAAAATATTATTTTCATTACTCATTATTTCTTCCTACAGGTAAAAGTCATATAGAAATAACTGCATTTCCACTAAGATGTTAATCAATATCTCAAAAAAGTAGAAACTCATTTCTATTTAAATGCCATTAAATAGATTATCTTCAAGAAGATTTCTGTGCATGGTAAGAGACAAGAGAGAAGTCCAGAGAACCAGGAGAATGAGCAGAAATTTGTAGCAGTGGTGGGTAGGGCACAGTGGGGAAGCACTAGAAAGTCCCAGACTCCAGGGATTCCTGAGGTTCCCAGGAACCAATGGGGATGATATTAGCTGAAATACTCAACAGAGGGAAGATAGAACTCAAGAGACCACCCCCAGTAGATAGGCATGGCCCCTAGCTGAGGGAAGGTGACACACACCCATCTCAAAAAGTTAACCCAGATTTGTTTTTGTCTAAAGGAAATGCAGGGACACAAAATGGAGCAGACACTGGAGGAACTGCCCCACCTTGAGATCCATCTCATTTACAGACCCCAAACCCCAACACTATGGCTGATGCCATAAACTACTTGCAGAGAGGTTTTGCCAGTACCTGACTAAAACAGAAGCAGACACTCACAGCCAACCATCAGACTGAGCCCAGAGACCAGAATGAAAGAAATAAAGAAGGACTGAAGGAACCGAAGGGATTTGCAATCCCATAGGAAGAACAACAATATCAATTAAAGAGACACCTCAGAGCTCCCAGGGACTAAATCAAGAACCAAAGACTATAAATTGATGGACCCATGGCTCCTACTACATATGTAGCATAGGATTACCTTCTCTGGCATAAATGGAAGAGAAGGAACTTGGTCATGTAGAGGCTTGTTGCCCCAGCAAAGTGAATCACTAGAGGGGTAACACAGGAGTGAGTGATTGGGTAAGAAAGGACCCTCTTAGAGGCAAAGTGAAGGGGCTGAAGGGTGTGTTTGGAGGGGAGACTATGAAGTGGGACAAGATTTATATGTACACACATAAAATAATAGTAATGAAGAAGAAGGAGGAGGAGGAGGAGGAGGAGAAGGAAAAGGAGGAGGAAGAGGAGGAGGAGAAGAAGGAGAAGGAGAAGGAGAAGAAGAAGGAAGAAGAAAGTTAGAAGGTTTCCTGGGTACATTAGAATGATTTTCTAATGATTCATGAGCTCTTTCATTAAGTACATTAGATAGTTATGTACTTAGAGAACAAAAGCACAGCAATTTTCAGTTTATCAAATGCACTAATCTTTTTCAACAATCAACCCTGCGTTGTTCACAGACACATTCTTCATTTATTAAAGTTAGTAACCACTTCTTACATGCCAATTGCTGGGCCTTTATCTAGGAAGATGATAAAAGCCTAATTTGTTGGGTTTTTCTTTTGCTGCTGTTGTTTGCAAACAACATGCTGCATTACAAAAGTTTGAAAGGGTGTCATGGATGGCATGCAATGATAGAGCAAGCTATTGTAATATTTACTTATGACGATCAGGAGAATTAGTAATGATGTGACAAAATTCACTTAAAGAATGCATAGATTGAATCCTACTTAATTTTTAGCATTTATTTGTGAAAAAAAGTGTGTTGGGTGTTTTGTGTGTTTGTGGTTTTTTTGTTTGTTTGTTTCTCACAGGTATTAGCCCATGGGAACCCAAAATTTTATACATAAAAAATATTATACACAAAGAGCTTATCTGTGAGTTTGAACTCAGCTCTTCAGGTTTATGGCAAACCATTCTAGCCATTAAACCATCTATTCGACCTCAGTATGTGGTTTTTAGGAGATGTTAGG
>NW_022196899.1:39920084-39934773 GCF_008632895.1 Mastomys coucha | reverse complement strand
TGTAATGCAAGAATTGAGGGAAATGCAAAGAATCTAAAAATTCATAATATAACATACAGTTTTTACCCTTCTGAAATAAACATGTATAGAAAAAATATTTAAAGAAGTCAAAGTATTGTTGTACACAGTTATATATCTTAGAGTATTTGAATATCTGATACAGTATATTTACAATTGAGATATTTCTGTAAATGATACATAAAATTTAGCTAGTATGTGAAAATTTCACAACATTATGGAGAAACAATAGCCTAGTTGAGAATTAGGGTCATTAAATGTAAGTTATGGAGGTCTCAGTCCAAGTCTGAATGACATGGAACAAGGAGTTGGAATCTTTTTTAAAATTTCTTCTCTATTGTATCTTGAGAATAGTTATATATAAATATATAAATTGTCAACTAAAATATAACGTAATATTCTATTATAATGTATATATAATATATACCACAAATATAATTCCTAAAGAAAGATGAGTAATTAGCACACATAAAACATTCATCTTAAGTAAATTAAAAATATCTGTTAAAATATCATCTTCATTGGTAACTTTAATAATTTATTTAAAGTAAATATTATCTGAGAATTGTACTTAATATATAAATATAAATGAAAATAACCCTCAAAAAAGCAAAAGCCAATTTTCTATATATTACAGGTTAAATACAAATTGTCTTTAAAGCATTTAAAAACTAAAAGATCATAATATTGAGAAATAATCACAGATTTTATACAAGATTTTCAATTTGTATGTATAATATTGCATGCCTCACATTGACAGACTGATTTGTCTGTGAGAAAATAAAGCAAGTGTTGAAATTGCTCTTAGATAAGAATCTGAACCTCTAAAACTTTCAATAATATTAAAAAGTCTAAATAAAGTTCAAAGTTAAGATTTTTTAAATCACAACTTTTAATGACTATGAGGCCAAATGTCTCTAGGATTTGATTCTGAAAAGTGAATATAACCAACATTATTATTGAATTTTAAGGATCAAAAAAGTCAAAGGTATAAGAACTCATCTATTTTCCCCTTTTTATAAGTTTCTCTCTAGTAGACTTTTTTACCATCCATTTTCAAACATCCCACCCAGCATTTCTAAAATTTCCCAAGGGAAATAATATGGACTTAAATTAAAGGCATACAACAATTCTCATATCTAGCAACTTTTTGGAGATCACAGCAGTGAGGGATATATGAGCCTGTAAACTGCCTTGGGACAAAGAAAGCTGAAAAATAAACTCAGGCTTCCATTTTTAACCATTCACATTCTGAGCAAAATCATAGGGTCTGGTGAAAGTTATAATCCTGTGTCATGAAACTTTACTTTTCTCTTCATTACTTCCATTGTCTCCTTGGCACATGATAAGAAGCACTGTAACATTTGCCCAGGCCACAGATGAAGGAAACTAAATTCCATAGGTTTTTTTTCCTATTAGAAAATACTGATATTCTGGTGAAAAATTTTAAATTACATGTTCACATATATTTGAGGCCTCAAATAATTATTGTGTTCTAAGCAATATTCTAAGGAACCAAAAAACAAAGAAGCAACATTAGTTCAAAATCTAGAAATACATGACTAACTGTGTGTGTTTGTGTGTGTGTGTGTGTGTGTGTGTGAGCATTGACATGATGTAGAAGTTTTCAAACCCTATCTATCCAGACTTGAAATTCTATGTCTCACAAGGTTGAAGAAGAAGAATCAATTCTATTTTTTTTTCGTTATCAAGTAAATACTGAACAGCAAGTTTTGGCAGGAAAGATATTATACAAAATTATTCAGTGAAGCTGCACTGGGAAACATCATTCCTCCTATGCTTTTCTCTGTCTTAGAATGAATTTGTTTATTGCATTTATAATTTTAATCTCTGATTTATCTTCACTCTTCTTCCTGTTAGATTAAGAATAAGTAGAGAATATTTTGGTAGTGAATACATAAACAAGTCTGTAAAACAGTGTGGTATGTCTTCAAATTAAAAGCACAAAAACTATCATTAAAAGATAAAGAGATATTATTGATGTTTTCACTACCTGAGTGATTAAGTTAAGCTTATGGCTAAAACTATTCTTTGTGCTAAAGATAACAAGAGATAAAATATTATCACTTTCCCTAATTCCCAGCCAAGATTGATGTAAGGATTACAGTAGCAATGTATGTAAAATCAGAAGTTTCCACAAAGCTACTCCTACCAATAAGCATATGTTCTACTTTGAGAATCTAGTGAACATATGATCAACATGTGTTAATGTTGCTTGAAATCTATACCTTGATAGTGATTCAAGAGCTAAGTGGCTTTATAATGAGAAAGATGGTTTCATTCCTCCATCTATTAGCTTTATTCTGTATTCTTTACTAATACTGAAGTTATTTGTGCTTTTCACTTTCTTTTATGTTGAGTTCTTCTGAAAGTCAATACTTCAGAAGTTATGAAGTTCAAAGGTGTCATAGGTATATATTAAGGCTATCATGATGTAAAAATAATGCCTGAATCAATAAGCTATATACACAAATAACATAAAATAAGGGAAATTATTTTGTTGTTTTCTGAAAGAACATGAGTTCTTAGGTAATCTTAGTTATAAGGTAAACAATTGTGCATGAGGGGCACTGGAAAAGAACTGAGGTAACATGGGTCAGTTAGTGGATAGGCTAAGAGGAGAGATGGGTTAGAGGATGGACGGTAGAGGAGGGCTGGGTTAGAACCGAGATGGGTAAATGGAGAGTTGGGTTAGAGAAGGGATAAGTTAGAGGCAGGGATCTGCAAAGTTAATGAAGAAGGATGACAACTAACTTTTTTGAAATAAGGCGCTGAAAATGGAAGAAATGTGAGAATGTTATATATAGAATAGTTTCTGTGATAAATTTCTGGAATATGAGGTGGAGAGTTACCTTTTATTCATGAAAAAAAATAAATAACTACAAAGAGAAAGAAACTATGTTGAATTCCAAACCTTGCTCTGGGAACGGTAGATATAAATACATTCTTAAACTTATTTTCAGACATTATATATTTTGATTTTTGAAATATGTGGTACTACTAGATCGTTTTAGGGAATGTAGTTTATCATGCAGTTAATTTTCTACAAACTTCTCAAACAACATAAGACTCAATTAAAGGACCACATGCTTTACCATGTAAAATGTTTTATGGAATAGTTTAACATTTTGTGGTTTAATTTAACAAATTCAGAGGAGTAAGATATTTAAGGAAAATATTGACTAACAAAAGTTTAGAACTACCTATTGCTAAGTTATAATGTGTAACTGACTGTCTCTAAAAATGCAGAATGCATTATTCAGTATTTTCACACAGAACAAAGACAATTTTGTTTCATGCTGATCACACCAAACATTTCAGTAAGCATTAAAATATTTCCCTCTAACTAATGAAGACATGGCTATGAAGAACCTCTCTGAGGAAGGATCCTTTGTCTTTCTTGGTTTTGCTATTGTCTCCTACTTATATTATTGAAATGGATTTCTACAGCTAAAATTTTCAAATAATTGATTTACATGGATGGATAGTATAAAGTATTAAAGGTAAAATGGCAATTCATAGCTTAATTATATTATGCAAATTTGTGAGGCTAATAAATTCATTTAAATTTATCATATCTGTATGAAGATGATTGAGGTCTATAAAGAGGGAATTAATATATCTCTTGAAGAAATCTTGGAAAACACATATAAACATAAGTATTGAAAGAGAGAGAGAAACAGGGATATATATATAGAGAGAGAGAGAGGAGAGAGAAGAGGAAAGAAAAAGAGTGGAAAGAAATGTATGAATCCCTCAAATAAATTCAGGAAAAATCCAAACTGTGTTAGGAAAAACTACTCAATACATGAATAAAATCAATAAAGAAAACTCACCTGAGGGAGTTCTTGAAATGAAAAAAAAATTAAAAATTACATTAGGAACTACAGAGGCAAGCTTCATTAACAAGAGCTGTAAGAGAAAAATCTTAGGGGTTGAGGACTAGATAGAAGAAATAGATACCTTGGCCTTGGCCAGAGAAAACGTTAAATCTAAGAGATTCCTGACACAAAAAGCATCCAGGAAATCTTGGATACGATCAGAGAATTGATCCAAGAATAATAGAAATGAAGGAAAGAGAAGAAACCCAAGTCAAAGGCAAAGAAAGTGTTTTCAACAAAATCATGGAAGAAGAAAATTTACTAACCTGAAAGAAATGCCTTTAAAGATACTAAAAGCATTATAAAAACACCCAACATATTGGACTAGAACAGAAAGTGACTTTAGCATATAATGATCAAAAAACTAATTACACAGAACAACAACAACAAATGAAAGCTATGAGGAGAAAAGACAGGGTGACATGTAAAAAACAGACCTATTAGAATATCACCTGACTTTTCACTGAAGATTCTAAAAACCAAAATGGATGTGCTTCAGACATGAAGAGAACACACAGGGCAGACTAATATACCCAGCAAAGCTTTCAATCACCATAAGTGGGGAAAATAACATATTCTATAATAAAACAAAATTTAAGCAATATCTATCCATACATCCAGTCATACAGAAGGTGCTAGAAGGAAAGATACAACTCAAAGTGAGACTAATTTAAGCAGTGACATCTCCCTCACACATACACATATGCAGGTTCACATTCAAATGAATCACCACCACCCACCTCCACCACCAACAAAATAACAGGAATCAACAGTCATGATAAAAGTGGAGAGATTAGGTACATAGGAATATACCTAAACATAAAAAGGCAGTTTACACAAGCCAACAGTTAACAGCAAAATAAATGGAAAGAAACAGAACAGTCCCACTAAAAACAAAGACAAGGCATAGCTAACTACTCTTTCCCAATCTATTCAATATAACAACTGAAGTTCTAGCCAGAACAATATGACAACTCAAAGATATCAAGGGGATACAAATGGGAAAGAAAGAAGTCTAATTATTACTATTTGCAGATGCTATGATAGTATACATAAGCAACCACAAAAATTCTACCAGAAAACTCCTATAGCTAATAAATGTCTTCTGCAAAGTGGCTGACTACAAAATTAACACAAAGAAATCAGAAGCCCTCCTTTTTACACATGACAAATGGGCAGAGAAAGAAATTAGGGAAACAACACCCTTTACAATAGCCAGAGAAAATATAAATTATCTTGGTATAACTCTAACCAAAGTAAAACATCTTTGTGACAAGAAACTCAATTCCACAATGAAAGAAATTGAAGAAGATATCAGCAGATGGAAAGATCTCCCATGCTCATTGATAGGTAGGATTATCATAGTGAAAACAGCTATCTTATCAAAAGTGATCTATACATTCAATGCCATCACTATCAAAATTTTAACACAATTTTTGGAGACCTTGAAACAGTAATTCTCAACTTCATATGGAAAAACAAATAAACAAAAAACAAAAACTAAAACAAAAAACAGGATAGATAAAACAATCCTGCACAATAAAAAAAACTTCAGGAGGAATCACAATCCCTGACTTCAAGCTGTACTACAGAATAATAGAGGGAAAAAATTCATTGTATTAGTATAGAAACAGACTTGCTGATCAATAGAACAGAATCAAAGCCCAGCAATAAACTCATATACCTATGAACACTTAATATTTGATAGAGAATCCAAAACAATACAGTGGACAAAAGAAAGCATCTACAATAAATGGTGATGGCCTAACTGAATGTCTACATGTAGAATACAAATAGATCTATATTTTCACCACTCAAGAACAAGTGGATCAAGGACCTCAACATAAAACTAGATACAGTAAATCCCATAGAAGAGAAAGTGCGAAATACCCTTGAACACATTGGAACTGGAGACAATTTTTTCAACAGATCACCAATGACTCAGGCTCTAAGATCAAAAATTGGTAAATGGGACCTTGTGAAACTGAGAAATTTCTGTAAAGCAAAGGATGCAGTCAATAGGACAAATAGGCAGCCTACATATTGGAGAAGGATCTTCACCTACCTTATATCTAACACTGGGATAATACAAAAAAAATGTATAAAGAACTCAAGAAGTTAGATGCCAACAACCCAAATAACCCAATTTAAATATGTGATGCAGAGCTAAGCAGAGAATTTTCCACAGAGATATATCAAATGGTGAGAAGTATTTAAGAAAATTTCGAAGTCCTTAGTCAACAGGGATATGCAAATCAAAACAATGCTGAGGTTCTATCTTCTACCAATTAGAATGCCTATGATCAAAAACTCAAGAGATAGCACAAGCTAGCCAGGATGGGAATCAAGGGAAAAACTCCTCTATTACTGGAAGGAGTCTATACATGTACATACAACTACTTTGGAAATCATAATGGTGATTTTTTTTAAAAATTTGGAATGGTTATAACTCCAGACCAAGCTATACCACTCCTAGGCATATACCCAAACTATGCTCTAACATGTTAGAAAGACACTTGCTCAACTATGTTCATAGGAGTTTTATTTGTAATAGACCCAAACTGGAAACAATGTAGATATCCCTCAACTCAAGAAGAGATAAAGAAAATGTAGTATATATACACAATGGGATTACATTAAACTGTTAAACTGTTAAAAACAAAGATATAATGAATTTTTCCTGCAAATGAATGCAACTTGATCATATCACTTTGAGCTAGGTAACTCAGTCACAAAAGAACATGCATGGTATGTACTCACTTATAAGTAGATATTAGTCATAAAATATAAGATATCCATGACATTCCACAGACCACAAGATGCTAAACAAGGAAGGAAGGCACAATAGAAGATAATTGAATCTCATTTAG
Source organism: Mastomys coucha (assembly GCF_008632895.1). Classification (NCBI taxonomy): domain Eukaryota; kingdom Metazoa; phylum Chordata; class Mammalia; order Rodentia; family Muridae; genus Mastomys; species Mastomys coucha. Next base: position 39,927,983 of record NW_022196899.1, on the reverse strand, counting down.
AAGGGGAATAAAATAGTCATAAAAGACAAATGGAGTTAGGAACTGGGTGGGAGAGGGAATTGAGAGGGGGATGAGGGAGTGGGGAGTGGCTAGATGTGAGAAGCTTCAGAAGAGATGATCTGATAGCCACAAGAATGAATGGACACCTGCAACTGACAGGAGTGAGGAGTTGGAGAACATCTCTGGGATGAGACAGAGAACTGGGATGAGGAAGATACTCTGGAATCAATGTGAGTGTTTCTAGCATTCCTTAGATATGATCCTCAGAACTGGGGATATGGAACCTTGGGAGGTCAGCTCCTGTAGTCAGTCAAGAACCCCAATGGGACAACAAGAACATCAACCAACCTAGAAAACATTTTATGTAAGATTTATCCTGTCTACAAGAAATGCAGGGACAGAGAATGGGACATAAACTAAGGAAATGGCCTAGCAATAATCTGAGACCCATACCATGGGCAAGCACCAATCTCTGACACGATCAATGATACTATGTCATACTTTCAGATAGAAGTCTAGCATAGCTGTCCTCTTGAGAGCAGCTGGTTCAGACAGATATAGACCTCCATAGCCAAATAATAGATGAAGCTTAGGGACTTTTATACAAGAGTAGAAGGGAGGGACTGCTGGGCCTGAAGGTGATAGGAACTCTTCAGTAAGACCAACAAAATCAACTAACCTTTACCCTTGGGGTTCTCAGAGTCTGAATGACCAAGCAAAGAAAATTCATGTGCTGAGCCTAGGCCTCCCTGAACATATGTAGCAGATCTGAAGCTTGATCTTCATGTGGGTCCCGAAAAAGTGGGACAGAGGCTGTTCCAAAAGCTGCTGCCTGTCGGTGGGATATATTCTTCCAGCTGGGTTCCCTTTTCTGGCCTCAATAACTTTGGGATGATGAAACAATTCTTTGGGCAATCATCATAAAGCAATTAAGATGAACAACAAAACAAAGTATGTAAAGTATTCAACTTACATCATCTGTAGGTGTGAAGGATTGTTGGTAATTTGAATTTCAAAATGTCTTCATATTTCTGATGATAGAGTTTTCTGAGTTGTTAGTAATTTTACTGCAGCATCTTGTGCTATTTATTAATAGCAAGTCTTCCAATTTGAAACTTCTTAGAGGAAAAATAATTAAAGAGAGCAAGCAAGGAAAAAAAATACTTTCAAAAGTCCTCAGTGCCTGTATATCCCTCGAGGCTCCCATATCTCTGTTCTTTTCACAGAGAAATCCCAATTCAAAGTTTCTGATTAGGAAAGAGTTCCATGAGATTTCCCTGTGGAGAAAGATCTTACTTGGAAGAAAAGTCCCAAGTTAGTGCGAAGAGCCACCATGACATCCCACTCCCCCTGGAAACTCAGATCAGATTCCTGGGTAGGTCAAGAAAAGCCTTACTCAGATCAGCCAGAAACACACAAGGAAAAGTATATCCATTGATTGTTTATAATTTTGTTTTCATTTTTGTTCCACAGTGAACAATCATTTAAGTAGAAAAACTATGAGATTTTAAAAGTTTATAAATAAAGACATTCTAAACTGGAGGTTTCTTTTTACCTTTAATAATTGAATTTAAAATACTGAAATCATATTAATGAATTCAAATTTATTAATTGAAAACATTGTGATTATGAATTGTAAAGTAATATTAACTTTTCTTTTTAATTTTTATTGCTTTAATCCATGAACATAATTAATAATTCTGTTACTCATGGGGCCTGGTGCCTTGATCTGGATAATGAATCATTTATAAAGGAATGAGCCCCAGGGAAGTAAATTAAATTATTCCTTTACTCTATGCAGAAGATGGCTTAGATATTTTAGATTGGAAAATGTTTCTGGTGGGTCATATAAACTCCTGTGGGTATATTAGCCTCCAGCTACACTTGAATGAATTTAAGCTTTTTTAATTGGAATAAGAAAACAAATTAAAATTTTTAAATTTTTCACAATCAGATGGATACTAAGTACTTCAACAACACCAAGAATATTTTGCATGCATACATTGTATATATAATCCATTTATCTGGAGATATAATATAGGACATACACAACAGAATCTATTGCTTTCTATTTTCTGATTAAGATAGGTACAATGTTCTGGGATAGGAGATTTGTAAAGTATAGTATATCTTTGTGCAAAGGGCCAAGGTACAAGATTGTTGTGTAAGGTATGCTGATACACTCTGTACCTCCTGACCATCCCAACCTTCCCTCAGATTAGACCTTCCAGTTGTATCAGCTAACATCACATTATCTAATTCTAGGAAAAATAATTCTAAGGACAAATGGCAGTGAAAAGTTAAAGGATTCCAACACCTTTTGATTATAACTAGGGTCTCATTGATTTAAAAGATTTATTTTTATGACTTATTTGTTAATTGGAATATTGGAAATCATTCCTAAATAGGTGTTATGCTGTAAAATAAATTATAATTCGGAATAGACTTCATAGAAACTTTTGGATGCCTGATATTCTTTCATTAAGCACAATGGAATGCTTTCTTTTGATTTGCAACTGTGACCCTTCAGTTTGCAAGTAAATTTTGATATGAAAATATGCTTCTTCTGGGCAATTTGCCTAATAATTATTATATACACACATTTAAGTTGGAGTACCTATCAGTGTGTGTGTGTCTGTGTGTCTGTGTCTGTGTGTGTGTGTTTGTGTGTACAAGCATATATTTAGGTAATCATCAGGTGGCTGGGGAGCTGCTCTCCATATAAGAAAGAGGATTTCAGATAAGATCCCTAGCATCAATGTTAAGGGACAGATATGCAGTGTATCTGCAATCACATCACTTGGAGGTCAGAGATAGGATGCTCTCTAGAATGTTCTACCAGCCACTCTAGATGAATTGGTGAACTACAGGTACACTGACTTTGTTGGAAAAAAAAAGAAAAGAAAAGAAAAGAAAACTAATGAAATAATCCAACAGAGGAAGAAACAAAACAAGAAATGCTGGCCAGAAAAAGTATGCTTCCAATACACATTAAAAACTCCAATGAACACATATTATGCAAACCCCCTTGAACACAAATATTATACATAAACACATACATAAAATAAGGGCAAGCATCAGTATGGATTCATAAAAAGCTACCGCAACGCAGACAAAGATCCAAATTAGGATCCAGCTATAATAGTGGCAGTAGATTTGAAAACAACAGTGGCAACATGCTTCTGTTGTTCCCAGGGTCATGATTTCAGTCAAAGGCTTCTTTCACTTCATTGCCATTGGAGAAATGCTTTGGGTCATTTTCCAGCATCTATGCAGAAAGCTGGGATTCTTGCAAATGGCTTTTAGTGTGTCTGGAAATGCTACCTTGCCAGGCTGGCAGTGGAGAAAAAAACTTCATGTTTTATTTTGAGAACACCTTTAAAATACGTATTTAGGATCACTTTAAGGAAATTGAATTTCCATTAGTATTTCAATATTCGGCCAGGATGAGTGTACTAGATGAACCTTAATCTATGATTTTCTCAAGCCTATTTAGCTTAATCCATTCCTAATGAAACCCTCGCCTAACTTATTTTTTGAAATATTGCTTCCCCTAAGCTCCAATGATGCTTTTAAAATTCTTTAAAAAGTCAGTAAGGGTTTTCTTTTTCCTCTCCAGAATTTTACCCTTTAGATGTAACTATGATAAAAATATTTCAATGACACAAAAGTGCAATGCATTTACAAACAAAAATATCCTCTCCAGGACTGCCTTTTCTCTGCAGAGTAACCATTACTAATAATGCCTTGTTTACTCTTCTTTTTTTTTTTAATTTTATTTCAAGTCAATTCCAAACGTAAGTATTTGGAGCTGTGGTTTATATTCTTGTATAAAACAGAATATATAACCTCAAATTTTTTGATTAATTTTTAAAGTGCTGAGAACTCAAATGAATGGTCAAATACAAATACACAACACAATTTGAAATAGTTAATGCATCATAGTAAATAGAAACAAATATTATAGCTCCACACCATATATGAAAATGTACTGTTTTGAATTTTACACAGTAAAGGGTATTCAAACCTATCTTTTTTGTTTGTATGTTAGTGTTTTTGTTTTTGTTTTTCGAGACAGGGTTTCTCTGTATAGCCCTGGCTGTCCTAGAACTCACTCTGTAGACCAGGCTGGCCTCAAACTCAGAAATCCACCTGCTTCTGCGTCCCAAGTGCTGGGATTAAAGGTGTGTGCCACCACTGCCCTGCCAAACCTATCTTCTCTAAATTAAAGTTTGTTGTTCACCTGAGATTTTGGTTTAAAGTTCATTTCTTTAATCTATGATGTCAATTTGCTATCACTCACTACAACTGAGTTTCTCCATGATATTTATTTACATAGACTTTTAGGGAAAATTCTATGTGTTATTTTAAATACAAGTCTACTGACTTTGAAATTGGGTTTTTACATAAAAACAGTCTTACAGACCTCTTATCTTTTGACATTGGGAGCCAAAGCCAGTCACAAATATGAGGAACTGAAATTTTTTATTGTACTACTTAATGTTTACATTACTACTTAATGTAAACATGCTTATTCACAAGTTTAGAAAATCCAGTATGGGAAGCAACATCACTACACTTGGCATGAACTATTTAAGTCTGGACCTTCAATCCATCCATGAGAATGTGTGTGTTCAACATACTGTATTTAAATCTGGACCTCCAATGCATCCATGAGAATGTGTGTGTTCAACATAAGTATGCATATTTATGTTTATTCTATACATAAAAAGTAGAAAATAAAATGATTCGAAGTGTTTCTAAAGCATTTATATGCTATATAAAGGAAGATATTCTTATATATAGATAAGATGTTCTTATATAAACGTATATTCCTTATATGCTATATAAGGAAAAAAATGATAAAATGTATTCTGTAGGCTACAGAATAAATGTAAAGAAAACATTAAGTATGTTACAAATTTTTATGCATGCCTCAGGGTTAAATATTAAAACTTCTAAAGAATTAAATAAGTTTATATTCATGCCTATATTTCATAATACAAAGTGAAGTTTCAGACCACATGTAGTCAGAGTGATGATATACTAGCTCTGGATGTTTTAATATTCAGAACGCACAGGGAAGAAAACTAAAGATTGGCTTTTCACAGCAAATTCTCCTTGAACAGGATGCTAATTTGATTTCTTCGTATTACAAATGGAATATCATCTATTACTTGAGAATCAGTAGCATAATATAGCACCCACTTGCCATGCTATAATCAAATTGCTTATGCCATAGAAGATTATAAATAAGTTCAGCTCTGCCTCCATAAAGCAAAAGTTCTTTTTCTAAATGCCCAGTTTCCTTAAGTCATCTTCCCAGTTCCTTGTCATGTGTTGTAAGGAGGTAAATGCAGAATTTCACAAGTAACAGGCTCAGGGTGTGTGTTCTGAGTAGATGCTATGTCTTATTTTGGTTTTCATTAATCTTATAATGTCATATAATATTTTAATGAAAAACTGAATGAATAATGCCTATAATCTGTCATGAGCCTTTAAATCCAAATACTGATTCAATGTGTAAGTATTCTTGTTACAGAAAATTAGTTCTGTAAAATTCAATATTAGCCTATTTATGTTTGCACACAGACAGTTTTATTCTTCATACATAAATATTTCATTGATTTTCTTTCTAGAATACATTTACTTTAAATTGTTTTAGATTGAGAATACTATTATCATATTTTCTCTAAAACCATATCTTGTGTGTTGTTTGAACTTTTCACTACTGATGTGAAAAAATATTCCTGTTTTATCTTCTATTTTCTCTTTCTTACATTTTATATTGTTATTTATTTCAACTTTCTTTTTGAAAGTAGAAAAGAGATGCTGAAAGTGGAAAAGGGAGTTAGTTAAATGCTTCTTAGTGAGCAAATGTCAATGATGGAACCACAGTTATTAAACTTTGAATACACACTAATAATTGTTAAAATAAATGTTTGTCTAAGGCGGGACCAGCCAGGAGGCACAGGCCACAGAAGCAGCAGGGCAGGTGGGATAGGATCCTTTCTACCTTCATCTACAACTGGGTGGGGGGGGCGCTGAGCCACAGCCCTCTGTGCACCTTTCCCACAAGTGGAGTGCTTGTCTTCAGGGAGTGCTCTGACCCCAGGATTCATACAAGATCACCATTTTCTCTCTGGTGACTTTCTAAGGAAAGGACCATCCAGGAGACACAGGCCACAGAAACTACAGAGCAACTGGGACAGTATCCTTAATTTATTCATCTGCACCCAGGAGGGATGGCTAATTCAAAGCCTTCTGTGCATGGTTCTTACCAGGGGTGAGCTGATCTCCCAGAAGTGCTGAAACAGGCTTACAGACCCACAGGAGGAACAAGCTCCAGCCAGAGACAGCAACAACATCTAACACCAGAGATTACCACATGGTGAAAGACAAATGCAAGAATCTTACCAACAGAAACCAAGACTACTTGGCATCATCAGAATCTAGTACCCCCACCACAGCAAGTCTGGGATACCCAAAAAAGAAGTGGAAGCAGTAAAGAAATCACAAAGAGAGACAACTCTGGAGATAGAAAACCTAGGAAAGAAGTCAGGAGCCATAGATGCAAGCATCACCAACAGAATACAAGCGATAGAAGAGAGAATCTCAGGGGCAGAAGATACCATAGAAAATACTGACACAACAGTCAAGGAAATTGCAAAAAAAGCAAAAAGGTCCTGACACAAAACATCCAGGAAATCCAAGACACAATGAGAAGACCAAACCTAAGGATAATAGGTATAGAAGAGAATGAAAACTTCCAACTTAAAGGGCCAGTAAATACCTTCAAAAAAATTATAGAAGAAAGCCTCCCTAACTTAAAAAAAGTGATGCCCATGAACATAAAAGAAGCCTACAGAACTCCAAATAATTTGGACCAGAAAAGAAATTCTTTCTGCCACATAATAGTCAAAATAACAAATGCACAAAACAAAGAGAGAATATTAAAACAGTGAGGGAAAAAGGTCAAGTAACATAAAAAGGCAGACCTATCAGAATTATACCAAAGATCTCGGCAGAGATTATGAAAGCTGAAAGATCCTGGCCTGATGTCATACAGACCCTAAGAGAACACAAATGTCAGCCCAGGCTACTATAGTCAGCAAATTCTCTATTATCATAGATGGAGAAACCAAGGTATTCCATACCAAAACCAAATTTACACACTATCTTTCCATAAATCCAGCCCTTCAAATGATAATAAATGGAAAACTCCAACATAAGGAGGGAAACTACATCCTAGAAAAAGCAAGAAATTAATCTTCCAACAAAACTAAAAGAAGATAGGCTCATGAATAGAATTGCAACTCTAAGAACAAAAATATTAGGAAACAACAATTACTTTTCCTTAATATCTATTAATATCAATGGATTCAATTCCCCAATAAAAAGACATAGACTATCAGACTGGGTATGAAAATAGGACCCAACATTTGGTTGCATACAGGAAACCCACTTCAGTGACAAAGACAGATACTACTGCAGAAGAAAAGGCTAGAAAACAATTTTCCAAACAAATAGTCCCACCTCCTGAAAAAAAGCTGGAGTAGCAATTTTAATATATAATAAAATCGACTTTCAACCTAAAGTGATCAAAAAGATAAGGAGGGACACTTCATATTCATCAAAGATAAGATCTACCAAGATGAACTCTCAATTCTGAACCTCTACTCTCCAAATACAAGGGAATTTACATACATAAAAGAAACTTTACTAAAGCTCAAATCACATATTGCACTACACACAATAATAGTGGGAGGCTTTAACACCCCAGTCTCTGCAATGGACAGATCATAGAAACAGAAGACACAGTGAGAATAACAAAAGTTATGAAACAAATGGATTTAACAGATATTTATAAAACATTTTATCCTAAAAAAAAAAAAAAAA
>NW_022196899.1:39915219-39920074 GCF_008632895.1 Mastomys coucha | reverse complement strand
AAAAAAAAAAAAAAGGATATACCTTCTTCTCAGCACCACATGGTACCTTCTCCAAAACTGACCAAAATATCAGTCACAAATCAGGCCTCAACAGATACAGAAGATTGAAATAATTCCTTGTATCCTTTCAGATCACCATGGACTAAGGCTGGTCCTCAATAACAACATAAACAATAGAAGCTGACATTCACGTGGAAGCTAAACAATATTCTACTCAATGATAACTTGGTCAAGGAAGAAATACAGAAAGAAATTAAAGACTTTCTAGAGTTTAATGAAAATGAAGCCACAACATACCCAAACTTATGACACACAATGAAAGCAGTCCTAAGAGGAAAAATCATAGCTCTAAGTGCCTCCAAAAAGAAACTGGAGAGAGCATATACCAGCAATTTCAGAGCACATCTGAAAGCTCTAGAACAAAGAGAAGCAAATTTACCCAAGAGGAGTGGAAGGCAGGAAATAATCAAACTCAGGGCTGAAATCAACCAAATAGAAACAAAAAGAACTATACAAAGAATCAACCAAACCAGGAGTTGGTTCTTTGAGAAAATCAATAAAATAGATAAACCCTTAGCCATACTAACTGGAGGGCACAGAGACAGTATCTTAATCAACAAGGTCAGAAATGAAAAGGGAGACACAACAACACAAACAGAGGAAATTAAAAAAAAAATCATGAAATCCTAGTACAAAAGCCTATACTCAACAAAAGTGGAAAACATGTACGAAATGGACAAATTTCTAGACAGATACCAGGTACCAAATTTAAATCAAGATCAGATAAATGATCAAAACATTTATCTATAATTTTTTATAATATAATCTATAAACCCATATTTGCTAATCAAATAGAAACAGTCATTAATAGTCTCCTCACTAAAACAAGTCCAGGACCACATGAGTTTAGTGAAGAGTTTTATCAGACCTTCAAAGAAGACCTAATACCAATACTCCTCAAACGATTCCACAAAGTAGAAACAGAAGGTACTCTATCCAATTCGTTCTAGGAACCCACAATTACTCTGATACCTAAACCACAAACACCTAATGAATAAAGAAAACTTGATATCAATTTCTGTTATGAATATCAATGTAAAAATACTCAATAAAATTCTTGCAAACCATATTCAAGAACCCATGAAAATGATCACCCATCATGATCAAGTAGGGTTCATCTCAGGGATTCAGGGATGGTTCAATATATGGAAATCCATCAATGGGATCCACTATATGAATAAACTCAAAGAAAAAAATGATATGATCATCTCATTAGATGCTGAGAAAGCATTTGACAAAGTCCAATACCCCTTCATGATAGAAGTTTTGGAAATCAAGGCCCATACCTAAACATAGTAAAAGCAATATGTAGCAAACCACTAGACAACATCAAAATAAATGAGGAGAAACTTGAAGCAATCCCACTAAAATCAAGGAATAGATAAGACTACCCACTCTCTCCCTACCTATTCAATATTGTCCTTGAAATCCTAGCCAGAAGAATTAGGCAGCAAAAGGAGACCAAAGGTATATGAATTGGAAAGGAAGAAGTCAAATTATCACTATTTGCTGATGATATGATAATATACTTAAGTGATGCCAAAAATTCCACCAGAGAACTCCTAAACCTGATAAACAACTTCAGCAAATAATTGGATATAAAATTAACTCAAACAAATCAATAGCCTTCCTCTCCAAAAAGGATAAACAGGCTGAGAAAGAAATTAGGGAAACATCACCCTTCGCAACAGTCACAAATAATATAAAATACCTTGGTGTAACTCTAATCAAGTAAAAGATCTGTATGACCGGAACTTCAAGATCTGTATGACCGGACCTCCTTTCTGAAGGAGGAAATCAAAGAAGATCTCAGAAGATGGAAAGATCTCTCATGCTCATGGACTGGCAGGATTAATATAGTAAAAATGGCCATTTTGCTGAAAGCAATCTACAGAATCAATACAATCCCCATCAAAATTCCAACTCAATTCTTCACAGACTTGGAAAGAGCAATTTGCAAATTCGTCTAGAATAACAAAAAACCTAGCATAGCAAAAACTACTCTCAACAATAAAAGAACCTCTGGTGGAATCACCATCCCTGACCTTAAGCTTTACTATAGAGCATTTGTGATTAAAAACTGCATGGTATTGGTACAGTGACAGGCAGGTGAATCAAAGGAATAGAATTGAAGACACAGATATGAACACACACACCTATGGTCACTTAATCTTTGACAAAGGAGCTAAAACCATCCTGTGGAAAAAAGACAGCATTTTCAACAAATGGTGCTGGCTAAACTGGTGGTTAGTATGTAGAATGAAAATTGATCCATTTCTATGTCCTTGTGCAAAGCTCAAGTACAAATAGATTAAAAAACCTCCACATAAAACCAAATGCACTGAAACTAATAGAAAAGAAAGTGTGGAAGAGCCTTAAGCACATGGGCACAGGGGAAAATTTCCTGTAGAGAACACCAATAGCTTATACACTAAGATCAGGATTTGACAAATGGGACTGCGTAAAGTTGCAAAGCTTCTGTAAGACAAAAGACACTGTTAATAGGACAAAATGGCAACCAACAGATTGGGAAAAGATCTTTACCAATCCTATATCTGATAGAGGGCAAATAACCAATATATACAAATAACTCAAGAACTTAAACTCCAGAGAATCAAATAACCCTACTAAAATTGGAGTACAGAGCTAAACTGGAAACAACCCAGATGTCCCTCAACATAGGAATGAATACAGAAAATGTGGTACATCTACAGAATGGAGTACTACTCAGCTATTAAAAACAATGAATTTATGAAATTCTTGGGGAAATGGATGGACCTGGAGAGTATCATCCTGAGTGAGGTAACCCAATCACAAAAGAACACATATGGTATGCATTCTCTGACAAGTGGATATTAGCCTAGATCAGAATACATACAGTACAATCCACAAACCACAAGAAACTCAAGAAGAAGGAAGACCAAAGTGTGGATACTTCATTCTTTCTTAAAAGGAGGAACAAAATACCCATGGAAGGATTTTCAGAGACAAACTATGGAGCAGAGACTGAAGGAAGGACAATCTAGAGACTGCTCCACCTTGGAATCCTTCCCACTGCTGGCTGACAGGAGCCTGATATGGCTGTCTCCTGAGAGACTCTGACAGTACCAGACTAATAAAGAAGTAGAGGCTCACAGCCAACCATTGGACTGAGTACAGGGTCCCCAATGAAGGAGCTAGAGAAAGGACCCAAGGAGCTAAAGGGCTTACAGCCCCTTAGCATGAACAACAGTATGAACTAACTAGTACCCACAGAGCTCCCAGGGACCAAACCTCCAACCAAAGAGTACACATGTTGGGACTCACGGCTCCAGCAGCAAGTGTATAGCAGAAGATGGCCAAGTCAGTCATCAATGGGAGGAGAGGACCTTGGTCCTGTGAAGGTTCTATGCCCCAGTTTAGGGGAATGCCAGGGCCAGGAAGGGGAGGGGGTAGGGTGGTGAACAGGGGGAGGGTTGAGGGAACAAGGGGATTGTTTTAGGGGTTTTTTTTCCTATTTTATTTTCTTTTTCTTTTTTCTTTTGGAGGAGAACCTGGGAAAGGAGATATTGTAAATAAAGAAAACATCTTTAAAAAAAAAAGAAAGAAAAAATAAAAGAAATGTTCAACATCCTTAATCATCAGGGAAATGCAAGCCAAACAACATTGAGATTCCACCTCATTCCTGTCAGCATTGTTAAGATCAAAAATTCAGGTGACAGCAGAGGCTGGCAAGGATGTGGAGAAAGAGAAAAACTACTCCATTGCTAGTGGGATTGCCAACTGGTACAACTACTCTGGAAATCTGTTTGACAATTCCTCAGAACATTGGACATAGTACTACCTGAGGACCTAGCAATACCACTCCTGGGTAGGTACCCAGAAGATGCTCCAACATGTAATAAGGACACATGCTTCACCATGTTCATAGCAACCTTATCTACAATAGCCAGAAGCTGGAAACAAATAGCCAGATGTCCCTCAACAGAGGAGTGGATACAGACAATGTGGTACATCTACACAATGGAGTAGTACTCAGATATTAAAAAATAATAACTTCATAAAATTCATAGGCAAATGGATAGAACTTAAAATATCATCCTGAGTGAAGTAACTCAGTCATAAAAGAACACACAAGGTATGTGCTCACTGATAAGTATTTGTCCAAAAGTTCAGAATAACTAAGATTCAATTCACAGACCATATAAAGCCCAAGAAGGATGACCAAAATGTTGATGCTTCAGTTCCTCTTAGAAGAGTGAGCAAAATAGTCACAGGAGGTAGTATGGAATCAAAGTATGGAGCAGAGATTAAAGGAAAGGCCATCCAGAGACTGCCCCCTGTTGGATCCATCCCATTTACAGCCACCAAAACTGCACACTATTGTGGATGCAAGAAGTGCCTGCTGACAGAAACCTGATATAGCTGTCTCCTGAGAGGCTCTACCATAGCCTGACATATACACAGGCAGATACTCACAGTCAAGCTTTGGACTGAACACAGGGTCCCCAATGGAGGAGTTAGAGAAGGGATTGAAGCAGCTGAGGGGGTTTGCAGTCCCATGGAAGGAGCAACAGTGTCAGTAGGCCAGAGGCCTGGAGTTCCCAGGGACTGGACTACCAACCAAAGGATACCCATGGAGGGACCCATGGCTCTGGCCCAATATATGTGGCAGAGGATTGCCTTGTTGGACATCAGTGGGAGGAGTGGCCCTTGAGCCTGATGGTGTTTGATTCCCCAATGTAAGGGAATGCTATAGTAGCCAGAAGAAAGAAGTGGGTGGGTGGGTGGGTGGGTGGGGGAAACACCCTTTTAC
>NW_022196899.1:39884515-39915209 GCF_008632895.1 Mastomys coucha | reverse complement strand
AAGGGGAGAAGGGTAGGATGGAGGGAAAGAGGAAAACATTTGAAATGTAAATAAAGAAAATATCCAATAAAAATTTTAAAAAATAATTTTTTTTAAAAAACTAACACTTTCATCACAAAGCTGAAGTAATTTTCTTAAATTTATCACATATTTTTCTCCACACACAAGAAATCAAGATGAGTTAATGAACAATTTATTTAAAATATTAGCATTTTTATTTAAATCTCATTTTTAATTCCTAAATCACATGTAAACAGAGGCATAGCTTTTGTGAAAGCAGACTGTGTAAACATTTTAAGTTCATTCTTCACAAAATGATAATTACTGGTTAGTGGAGTATGCCTGGCCCTTTCCTGGGTACATTTATTGTGGAATAGAGCACTAGCAAGTTAATGGTTAACATAATTTGGGGGGGTTATTTTTAAAGTTTATTGTTTTTGACTCTCACTATTTCTATGGTGTATGTATTTGTGTGTATGTGTGTCTGTGTGTGTCTGTGTGTGTCTGTGTGTGTGTGTGTACATCTGTTATAAGTGCATGTGAATGCTAGCAGGAAATCTTGTCCTCAATTTCTTTTCAAGAAAATTGGACCTCAGTGATTGGATAGGCTGTCTGACCAAAGAACCCCAGGGATTATCCAGGTTCACACTCATCTTTTCACTAGACAAGAGAACTCTGAATTTCAATTACGTACTTTCTACAAATAATATTCCTTATAGTTGGCCAAGGAATGGAATGTGGTCATTTGAATGAGACCAGAATGGGCTTATGTATTTAAATAGTTGATCTCTAGTTTGTGGAACTGATTGTGAAGGATTAGGAAGTATGGCCTTGTCAGAAGAGATGTGTCATTGGGCTCAAATGTTTCAAAAGCACATAACATCCTTAGCTCCTTCTATCTCATAGTTCTTTCATGGTGCCATTCATAGGACAAAGCTCATGTTGATAGGATTGGTGATGAGTAGGACCTCCAAACACTGAACCATTTTCTCTGTACAATTTAATAACGTACAGAGTATTAAGAATACTTGGTCATTAGCATTCTAAAGTTATTATGTCATTATATGTTATATATCTAAGAGACAAAGGACCTGAAACCATTCGTGTCTTCTATAAGGGCTTCCACTTGTGTTTTCCTAACACTGTCACCAGTCTATGTCTCTCCTTTTTATATTTTGTGTGTGTGTGTGTCTGTGTGTGTGTGTATCTGGTGTCTGTGTGTGCATGCGTGTATGTGTGTATGTGTGTGTGTGTGTGTGTGTGTGTGTGTGTGTGTGTGCAAGATTAGAGTAGTTTTGTTTCAATGGCTCATCCACATAGTTAGTTATAACCACAGCAAATGTTAGCTTAAAATTATTGAGCCCAGAGTGTTTGTACCAGCTTGCAATCCCACAGACAATACAGAAGAAAGTGTTCCTCTTTCTCCATAACCTTGCTAGTATCTGCTGTCACCTGAAATTTTGATCTTAGCCTTTCTGATTAGTGTAAAATGGAATCTCAGGGTTGTTTTGATTTGCATTTCACAACCACTCTGGAAATCAGTTCGGTAGTTTCTGAGAAAATTGGACATAGTTCTAACTGAGTACCTTCTAACTGAGGAGTGAATACCACTCCTAGGCATATACTCAGAAGATGCTCCAACATGTAATAAGGACACATGTTCCACTATGTTCATAGCAGCCTTATTTATAATAGCCAGAAGCTAGAAAGAACCCAGATGTCCCTCAACAGAGTAATGGATACAGAAAATGTGGTACATTTAGGCAATGGTGTAGTACTCAGCTATTAAAAACAATGAATTTATGAAATTCTTAGGCAAATGGATGGATCTAGAGAATATGATCCTGAGTAAGGTAACCCAATCACAAAAGAACATACATGGTATGCACTCACTGATATAAGTGGATCTTAGCCCAGAAGCTCAGAATGCACAAGATACAATATACCACATGAAACCACATGAAACTCAAGAAGAAGGAAGACCAAGTGTGGATACTTCAATCCTTAGAAGAGAGAACAAAATACCCATGGAAGATATACAGAGACAACGTTTGGAGCAGAGACTGAAGGAAGGACAATTCAGAGACTGTCCAAACAGGGAATCCTTCCCATATTCAGTTACCAAACCCAGACACTATTGTGGATGCCAGCAAGTGCTGGGTGACAGGAGCCTGATATAGCTGTCTCCTGAGAGGCTCAATCAATGCCTGACAAATACTCACAGTCGTCCATTGGACTGAGCACAGGGTTCCCAATGAAGGAGCTAAAGAAAGGACCCAAGGAGCTAAAGGTATTTTCAGCCCCATAGGATGAACAACATGAACTAACCAGTAACCCCACAACTTCCAGGGACTAAACCACCAGGCAAATAATACACATGGTGGGAATCATGGCTCCAACTGCATATGTAGCAGAAAATGACCTAGTTGGTCATCAGTGGGAGAAGAGGCCCTTGATCCTATTAAGGCTCTTTGCCCCAGTGTAGGGGAATGCCAGGGCCAGGAAGGGAGAGAAGGTGGGTTGGTAAGCAGCAGAAGGGGAGAGGGATTAGGGGTTTTTTCAGAGGGGAAGCCAGGAAAAGGGAGAACATTTGAAATGTAAATAAAGAAAATATCTAACAAAAATTAGTATTGAGCCCATAACAGTATCTGTGGAGTCATATGGGTATTTGTGATTAGTTATAAACATTGATCATAGTAAACAAAAATATCATAAAAATTAAAAGTCAAAAGAGAAATTTTAAATGGCCCCCAAAATATACCATTCATTTACGAAAGAATAATTTGTTTATGAATGCATTTCTGTGTACAAACAAAAGATAGTCTGTATACATGAATGGATATAAATTAAGGTCAGTGCCACAGCCCTAATACTTTTATGCTAAACAGGGAAGATATCAGTGTGTCACATCATGGTATATTTTGATTATCAGCAATAGAAATTTCATTCACAGTTTGCTGCTGCTTTTGTTCAAAAGAAACAAAGAAGCCAGTAGACCATGGGCAGTGGGAATCCAAGGAGTTGGCGAAGGCAAGTTGAATAGTGGGGATACTTTATGTTATTATTGTGAAAGAGAGGGTGCACATATATTATATGTATATATGTCATCTTTCAAGAAAATTGTCATTCGGCTGCACTATTCATAAATGTATCTCTTTGCATCTTCAGAACACAATGTAAGGTAGAAATTAATGGAACTTACTATGTAAAGCATTGTTCTTCATAGCAGTAGATCAACTATATTCCTGTCCTCAAGATAGGACTTGATGTGGGGATTTTTATTCAGTTTCTGAAAAATGAAATCTATCTACTAAGAGAGCAAGGAAGCATTGATTTAGCTTTATTGCCTTCATTCTACTAAGGTAGAATAATTTTTTTTAGTCTTATCTAGAGAAAATATAATATATCGATGAAGAAAAACTAAAGCCAAACTAGCACAAAAAGTTGTTTAAAAACATAATCTTTGACAGCATTCTTTCTATTGTAAAGGACTCATGATCTATCAAATATTATTATGTAAAATAGAAGAAGCTATGAAGAACACACAAGAGTTAAAATGAGGAGGGTGTAATGGAGCAACTAAATTAGCAGGATCTTAAAATAACTTCCTTTTATACCTTTTGTTCCAAGTCACAAAGGCAGCAGTATAGCTATGCAAAGGGAGTAACATTCCATTTTATTCATCTACTTTTCATACATTAACATTTATTGTCCATAATTAATTTTTTTGAAAAATTCTGTAGATATAATTTAAGAGATTTAGCCACTTAGTTATTCAAATAACCTTAAAAATTTTCTTAGAAATTAAAAAAAATGACTAATATCTTATCTATGCCTGCATCCTAGAATTACAGACTAAACACAGCTACTTAAAGTGGGGGTGCTAATAGTCCTTATAGACTGTAATTATTATCATATTGATTTTGTGTTTGTTTCTGCTTCAATAAAGTGCCATTCATATTCAATGGAGTGTTTCAGATTTGTAAGGCAGACAGTTAAAGTGTGAGTATTTCAATACTATCCAGCCTTAGCACACAGAAACAGAAAATTTGCAAGTATCTGTCTGTTTATTTCAATGAAAATCCTAAGTATATAGTATTTATAAAATTTTCAAAGCACCACTGATTAATATGTGATCTTGTCTTAATGTTAACTGCCATTTTGATAAATACTGCTTGTTTTTCTGAAAATATGTTTTTCCTCCCATTATAAATCCTGATTATTATTTTCCCTCCCTCTATTCCTCCCAGTTCCTCCCCATCTCCGCTCATATCCAGATCTGCTCATTTCTGGTTCCCAACAAGAAACAAACAGGCTTCAATGACATAATAATAAAATATAACATAGTATTACATAATACATATATATAATATATATAATGTAATAATATGATAAGAATAAAAAAATCACCACATTGGCATTAGATAAGACAAGCAGACAAGAAAAATTAGCCCAAGAGAAGGCACAAAAACCAGAAACCAATTTTTTGAAAATTAGAAATGCCTTAAAAACACTAAACTGTAAACCATAATATATATATACAAAGAAACAGTAAAGTTAAAAAAAAGGAAAAATACATATCATATATTATATAACAAATAAAAATAATAAGAGGGAATTTGAAACAGAAACAAAACAAACAAAAATGTGAAGTTCTGATACATTATGACACAAGGAACTGTTAGGTCCATTTGATTGATAATGTCAGTTAGCTCCAGTATTTCTCTGTTTTGTCTTTGTCTGGATGACCAGTTTGTTTGTTATAGTAATATGCTGATGTCTCCCATTATCAATGTATGAGGATCAATGTGTGATTTACGCTGTAGCATTTTTTATATACTTGAGTGCTCTTGCATTTGGTGCATAGGTGAAAATTTGCAATATCCTCTTGGTAGACATCTTTTGATGAATATGCAGCATCATTTCCTATCCCTTATGATTTGCTGAGTTTGAAGTCTGTTTTGTCAGATATTAAAGTTTGCTGTTCTGTATACTTCTTGTATCTTGATCAGCAACTTTCCCTTTACTTTATGGAAACTATCTCTGATTTTCTTGAAAATTTTTCTGTAACTTGTAAGCAAATTTTCATCTCCTTTCTCTATTCCTGTTATTCTTTGATTTGTTTTCCATTGTATCCCAGATTTCCTGTTTTATAACAGGATTATTTTAGAGTTAACATTTTCTTCATTGAAGCTATCCATTTCTTCTGTTTAGTCTATAATTCCTGAGATTCCATCTTCCAACTCTTGTATTCTATTGTTACAGCTTACCTCTTATATTTTTGCTTAAGTATATAAATTTTTCACTTTCAGATTACCCTCATTTTAAATTTCTTATGTTTCTATTTTCAGATGATTTTTTTTAATGTTTTACTAATTTTCTTCTACTGTTTGTGTTTTCAGAAATATCCTTAGAGATTTATTCATATTCTCTTGAGGGATCATTTTCATATTAATAAAAGCTGTTTTATGGTTTTTGTCTTGTGCTTCAGCTATGTTGCAATACTTTGCACTTATTGTATATAAGTTGTTGGTCTCTAGTGGAGACATATTGCACTGGATGTCATTGATTGTGATTTTTTTCACTCTAGCATGTATAGTAGGAAGGTGGTGGTTCTAGATGTTGATATCTGGTATTACTTTTGCCTGGGAATGTTTTATTCATTTGTTGATTTCTCTTGCTGTTTCTGGTTCTTAGGAAAATAAGTTGGCACTATGTTGATTGGTGGTAAATTATTCTGGTATCCTGAGTGATATATTCACTGATGGTTCTGTGTAAAATGTGTTTCTAGGTATTGGGGCCTTACATGTAAGAATAGGGATTGACTATGAGGAGAGAAGGCAGAGGATCTGAATAGCCCCTTGGTATTTGTGGGCATAGAGTGAGGGGCAGCAAAAAGTAGTTTGTTACAGAGCTGCGGATAAGACTGAGAGACTGGATACTGAGGAGAAGTAGAGGAATTTAGATCTATAGCTTGCCTTTCTCCTGTGAAGGCTTACTCTCTTCTCTGGCAAGTTTCACTGGAGGGTTCCCAGGAAATGCTTTCTGGAGGAGGGTGCTGTGGTAAAAGAATGAGTGGAGAAGCAGATTATAGGACATGCTGTGTGGGTAGTTTGCTACGTAGATGGGGATGACACTGGGGGACTCCATTTGGAGGAGAATGAGGAGAGGTGAAGATTTGCAGTAAGTTTATCTGTTTCTCTATTCTGTTCAGCAAGTGTTTCCAGGGTGCATCTGATGGTGTTGAAAGTTGAGATTATGGGATAACTGTAGAAAGCATATTTGGAGGACAAAGTCTATGATGCATCAATGGTGGGGTTCAGAGAGGAAGGGGAGACTGACCAGGTATTCTGATAGATCTAGGGATGAGACTGGGGAGTGAATTTCAAGGGCAGGAAGAAAAGGTGGAGATTTGCAGTTAGCATACCTGCTTCTCTAGGCTGGAGAGGACTATGTGTTCCCTGAGAATGGGCTGAAGTTACAGGCTGAGGTACTTGGATGAGTTGACTGTTTAGAATCAAGGAAAGTATATTTAATCTGCTCTTTTGAATGTGAGATTCTAGTACCATTATTAATTAGTTAATTATAAAGGCTATGTGTTTCACAGGTATGTTTACTAGTAGCCACGTATTTCCAATTTCCCAGTCAAGTTGGTGAAATTTTTGTCACTTGTAAAAGTGGAAAATGTAAGGCATAAATATATTTAAAAATCAGAGAAATTAACTTACAGAAATAGAACATGTACATTCAGGAAGAAAGAGTGGAAAGTTTCTTCAAGTTTCAAAATCCTAGAGAAACAATGTTGAATGTTGAAAAATGCAAATATCAATCCTTCAAATGACAACAAAAGCTTTGATTATTGTCAGTTTATTTTAAAAAAGACTATCAGAATAAGGAGGGCATGAGCTAAAGAGGTGTATGCAAGTATATGTACATTGTGGAGATCAGAAGGTGCAAACAGAACAGAGAAAGATGAGGGATAATAGAACATTAATTATTTATTGCTTGATATATGATAGGAGCTAGTCAAAATATGCTATTTTACAGTAGTAAGAGATAATAAAGTATTTAGTATGGAAAACATTTTAACAGGCAAACCAATGGGGATTGGAGAGTTGACTCAGAGGTTAAGAACACTTGGTGCTCTTGTAAACTTGTGAGGCTGGATTTATAACACCCACATCAAAGACTTCACAACTGCCTGCTGCTTGAGTTCCAAAGATGGGATCTCTATATGTACAAAAACTGCATGAACAGAGTGAACACACCCAGGTATGCACATATACATGGACAATAAGTAAATATTTTCAAAAAGAAAATACTGTCAGAATGAATAACTGCCAACAAGAAAATGCAAACTTTTATGAACTAAATACTAAAATAACTATTGAAGTACATATACATAAGAAATCATAGACAGAGTAAATGTAAAACAGTAGTTTCAAAATAAGATAATATGCCATATTTATTTTATACTAAACCAAACTATTCTGTCAATAACTGTAATATGGGCTGAACAAGTATATTAAATAAAGAGACAAAACTCAGTTCTTCAAATGTGTTCATAAAGCAAGTACAACCTTATGCTGTAATCATGAGAACAACCTGGAACTCTCATTTAAACAGGATAAAAATAAAGCAGTAAGAATATGCTTAGCAGGATGTAGGAAACAATGAGACAATAAAAGGCTGTCAAGTTTATATCAAAGGACAATTTGAGCCACAGAGCTTAAGCTGAATAACAAAGTTATGTGCTTTTAGCTGTATTCTGCAATGGAAGTAACAACTCTAGCTGCAAGTGAAGAGCAGGACATGCCAGTCACTTCTATAAAGCAGGCTGTTAAAGAGATGTCATGAAAGAGGATCAGCACATACTCCAGAGAATATACTGTGATTAAGATTGAGTTCACTCGTCCTACTACTAAAATAAGTAAACTTTAAGTTAAAATAAATCACCTATAGGATAATCAGTAACTGAAATTCTTTGGATATTCATTGAAAAATGTTGTAAAATATATGGGTTTTTCACTTATACTTAAGAAGGCATACCATTATATTTCTAGAAAAGTTACATGAATCATAATTTAGAAATGACATTAAACTGTCTGGGACATTGGAGCCAGCCTTTAATCCTAGCATTCAGGAGACAGAGACAGTCAGCTCTCTGTTAATTCAAGGCTACTCTGTTTGACATAGAAGCCAAAGCTACTTCAAAGTCCTCATCAAAATGGGAGAAGGAATTATATTAAAAATTGAAACAGAATATCCACCAAATAGAATTTAAGGGCAAAATTATTTTTTATTTATTAAAGTGGAAAGGAAATAATAATTATAAAGTATATGAAAAAATATGAAGAAACATCAGCAGCCATGGCATAAACTAAAATTTAACAGTGGTAAATAGGCATATATGTGAAGACGTAGGACTAATATATGGTAGTGGGAGTGTGCTGTGTGCACACAGGTGAGTGTCTCTGTTTGTATAGGCCAGAGGTTAATGTCAACAATCTTTCTCAAAAGGTTCAGCAGTCTTTGAAGACAAGGACAATCAACATGGCCACAATGACTCTACTGATAGTGGCAGCTAATAAATTTCTGAATTTCTCCAGTTTCCTCTTCCTCACTACTGAGATCATGGTACTGCAATTATGCACAGGGTTACTTACTTCACTTCTGGATCACTAAACTTCAGTCCTCATGCTTGTGGGGCAAGCACGTACTAATATTCAATCTCTTCAGTCTCAGACTAATATTTTTATTGGATATTTTATTTATTTATATTTCAAATGGTATCCCCTTTCCTGGTTTCCCCTCTGGAAAACCCCTATTCCATATACAGACTAATATTTTAACTGGATTAAATTCCTGCTTCCTTTTCAATGTTTTCCCCAAAGTAAATATGTGAGAAATTTGATTTCTAAAATGATATGTGGTGGTGTTGGTCCTCATATGGGGTGATCCTTGTTCTTATGGTCTATGTTTAGATTTATTTATTTTTGTCAAAACCTCCTTTATTTTGGGTTCTTCAGTGCTTCAACCTCCCTTCTAGCCCACCAACCAGAGGTAGGAGTAAAAGAATCTTAATAGATAAACAGTGTTGTGGGTCTGTTTAGAGTGGCTCCTTAAAGCAATCGTACATTTTGTTGCAGATTAACAGCAGTCTAGTTCAATAGCAAACACCAAATGTGAATCATTAGTGATAACTTGATACAGCTAAAACAGTAAGTTCCTTCAGATTGTCAAGAGTCAGAGGAAGCAGCCAAAACCAGCTAGAATCCTAGGAGAAGCTCTTTGGTGTGTTTCTCTCTTCTTTTTTTATATTAAGTAAACACTGTTTTTATTATTTTTTGAGATTATGATATATTATATCATTCTTTCTTTCTTTTTCTTCCCTCCAAGCCCTCCCATATGCTCCTGTGTTTCTCTCTTCTAAGTGAAGACCAACAAAGACCAGCAAAGTGTTACACAGCACAACAATTCAAGAGCATCATCTCATTCTTAGTGGGATTCCATTTATATTTTTTCTAACT
Source organism: Mastomys coucha (assembly GCF_008632895.1). Classification (NCBI taxonomy): domain Eukaryota; kingdom Metazoa; phylum Chordata; class Mammalia; order Rodentia; family Muridae; genus Mastomys; species Mastomys coucha. Next base: position 39,905,679 of record NW_022196899.1, on the reverse strand, counting down.
ATCACATATCTTCTCAAGTGTCTGTTTTCAGCAAAGCATCACATGCCCTCTCACAAGACAATTTCCAGAAAAATATCATGTGACAGAAAGAAGTTGTGAAAGAAACCAGAAATTTCAATATGGGAACCTCTTTTATAAATTAAGTACAATGCTATCACAGAAGTAGTTTCCCTGTTATCTCTGTGAAATCCTGTCAATGATTCCATGAATTGATGGATCATGGCCCTTACCTCAGACTGGATGTTGACGCAATATGCCATGCCCCACATAGCTGGTGCTGGAAATCCAACTGGGGTGACAGAAAATGAAGAAAAAGCAGCCCTTTAAGAAACAGAGATACACACATATTAAAGCAGGATCAGAGGGACTGTGATTGCTCTCATACAGAGCAATCACCTAAGCTACCAGAAGCTCAATATATTTATTATATACAGCAAAGGAAGGAGGGGTAAACTTGTCTTGGGGTCATGATGTGAGATCTCTGCAAGGGAGAAATCTGCTATAAAAACTGGGGAGGAGTTTCAACCTATACTTTCTGTATATGGATGTAAAGGCTAATAGTTTATCAAACACATTCAAGGACCATAGGATGTCTTTGGTATCACTATGAGAATAACACATAGAAGCCATAGCCATTTCCATAGGTTAAAGGTATCAGGACCCTTGATATGGCTATGCCCATGTTATAAATACACATTTATTCAGGACTTAATCAATTCTGCAATGACCTGTGGCATGTGTGTTTGAATTGTTTCTGCTGTTTTATTTTTTTTATGGGGACATAGTACTTCCTGAGGACCCAGCTATATAAATCCTGGGCACATACCCAAAAGATGCTCCAACATATAACAAGGACACATGTCCCATTATGCTCATAGCAGCCTTATGTATAATAGGTAGAAGCTGGAAAGTATCCAGATGTCCTTCAACAGAGTAATGGATACAGAAAATGTGGTACATTTATCCAATGGAGTACTACTGAGCTATTGAAATCAAAGACTTCATGAAATTCTTAGGTAAATGGATAGAATTAGAAAATATCATCCTGAGTGAGGTAACCCAGTCACATAAGAACACACAAGGTATGCACTCACTGATGAGTGGATATTAGCCCAAAGGCTCAGAATACCCAAGATATAATTCACAGACCACACGATGCTCAAGAAGAAGGAAGACCAAATTGTGGATGCTTCAGTCCATCTTAGAAAGGGGGACAAAATACTCATGAGAGGAAATACAGAGGCAAAGTGTGGAGTAGAGAATGAAGGAAAGGACATCCAGAGACTGCCCCATCTGGGGATACATCCCACATACACACACCAAACCCATACACTATTGTGGATGCCAAGAAGTGCTTGTTGACAGGAGCCTGATATAGCTGTCTCCTGAGAGACAGAGCCTTACAAATACAGAGGTGGATACTCACAGACAACAGTTGGACTGAGCACAGGGCCCCCAATGGAGAGACCCATGGCTCCGGCTGTGTATATAACAGAGGATAGCCTTGTTGGTTATCAATGGGAGGAGAGGCCTTGGGTCCTGTGAAGGCTGGATGCTTCAGTGTAGGGGGAATGTCAGGGTGGGGAGGCAGGAGGAACACCCTCATAGAAGCAGGGGGAGGGGTGGGGTAGGGGGTTTCTAGAGGGAAAACCAGGAAAGGGGATAACGTTTGAAATGTAAATAAATAAAATATCCAATAAAAGGAAAATATATAAAATAAATAAGTAAAAGAATAAAATTTAAAAATGTATATTGTTTGTGATAGATACAATATTTTGTACCATGGAACAGGAACAAATGAGATTTGCATTTTTCACAAGCAGTGTTGTTTAGGATGATAATTAAACCAAAAACTTCACCTTTATTTGGTTAATTATTATATCATGAATTTGGGTTTTGTACCATCCTTAAATATATTATTTTAAAACAATAAAAAACTGATATTCTTGATATTATGGGGTGTGGTGATAGGTACCTGTAATTCTAGCATTCTAGAGATTGGAATATGAGTATTCTTATAAGCTCAATCACAGGCGGTGTTACAAAGCAAGTGCCAGGCTGGCCTACATCAAAAATATAAATAAATACACTAATAAATAAACATGGTATGACAAAAGTAGATGTTTCCAAGTTTCCCTGGTTCTTTGAAGACAGTCAATATGCTTACAGTATACTAACTTTATCTCCCAGCTGTTCTAGCTCCCATTGCATTCACACTGATTTATCTAGCATGGTATGAAATTACTTGTTTGTGTTGTTGAACGGAGCCTGGCTGTACTTGATTATGATTCAAAACACATTATTTATGTTGTTGTTATGAAGCAGTTTCAGGCCAAGGTGCTCATCCAACACTATTTTACTTAAAGAAATGATGTGGAGGAGCTCGTTCATAGCCTTTCCTCGAGTGTTATTAGTTATTTCGGGTACATACTTAGTAAAAATGACATTTGTTGTACTAACAATGAATGTTGAGAGTTCTATTAAAACGTCCAGGCCCACGCAATCTTTCACTTCACTTAGTGACATCAGGTGTTCTCCTCAATCACTTTTCATATTGTTTTTGGAGGCACGATCGACCACTGAACTAGACTCAATCTGTCAAGACTCACTGGTCAGTAGGTCTTGTAGATTCTCTGCTCTTGACATCCTCAGTGCTGGGGGTATAAGTGCATGGAGCCACATCAGGATTTCCCATAGATTCCAGTTTCTAAGCTCACTCTTCATGCCATCATCAAAGTCAGTTTACTTGCTTTGTCATCTCTCCAGCCAAAGGAACATATACAGGTCAGTTACCTACAGGTAAATAATCTATGGGTAAATAATAGATTCAACAAATAAATGCAAAAGAGCAAAGAAAGTAGACAGAGCTCTGTACAAACAAATGTGCTATTTATAGGGATGAGATAGCATTTATAAATTTCATTTCATCATAAATGAAGTTTGGACTTATTAATGTAACAGGGATAGTATGACATATCACCTAAAATTAATTATTAACTATTTCATAATTTAGTTGTGCCTACTGTGGAAAAGACTTGAAGCTGTTGATCTTTTGGTTTCTTTCCAATTGCTAACAAAATGCCCTTGTATTTTTTAAACCAATGTTAGTATCTAAAGGTCAGGGATGAACTGCACATAGAGAAAATTATTGGCTATAGTGATCCAAGAAGCTCACTTTCAGAAAAAAATACTCATAAATTTAAAAATGTGTACCAACCCATCCTGACACCCCAAATCACTGCAGGACTGGGTAAACCTCTCCTACTGAAGACAGCCAAGAAAGCGTAGTTAGGGAGACAGAATCTGTAGGCAAGCAACTTATTCAGGGACAGCCCCTGCTCTAGTTGTTGGAGAATCTGCATGAATACCAAACTGAATGCTGAGTATGTGTGAGACACCTAGGTCCATCAGTTAGGTTCATGTTCTTTGGTTGGTGGTTTAATTTCTGGGATTCCCCCAAAGGGTCCAGGTCTGTTGAATCTGTTGGTCTTCTTATGGAGTTCCTATGCCTTTCAGGTTCCTTAACAATTCCCCCAACTCTTCCAGAAGATTTAAAGGTATACTGGGGAAACTCACCCTTCTCAGACATGAGGTTAAGGGGAGAATGGAGGCAGGAGCCATTAAAGGAAGTGCTGAGAGAAGTGGGTTGTAATAAGGATTATATAGGAACAAATAAATGGAAATAAAGTTAAAAGTATGTTTGTATTGTTTTTGTTCATGGCTTGTTAGGGCAACACTAGTTTTGACTCTAGATAAGAAATAGTGACAACCATGGAATGCTAGCAACAGAAGAAACTAGAGCTCCCCAGGGAAGAACACAATAATTTGATTTCAGTGATGGCACTGAAATCAAATACATGCAAGTAACATTATATGCAAATGAATTCATTTAGGCATGTGATAATTAGGGGAAAATATGTCCAGAGACCCTGAGTTTCAGGGAGAACAACTCAGGGGTAGGTAGTTGGGAGGAGTTGGAGGGAGGAAAGGGTTTAAGTAACAGAAGAGAATTTACCTTTGTAGTTTTTCTTTCAGGGTTTCAGTGAAGAAACTCCCATGATAAGATACCAGCTTTGATTTGTTATAAACTGCTTTAGTTAGGGCTAGCACAGGTCCTAAGTACTCACCAACTGCTCATGCCAATTCTCTGAGCTGAGGTCAAGTGCTCTCACTCTAAAAAAGCCCAACATAAATATTGCAAACGTCAGATGAAGACTCACTGAAATTATGGGCTATTCTGGTGGAAACCAGCTATTAATTGGTCAGTCCTAAGGTCAGGTCATATATTTTCAAGTAGCATAATACAGAATGACAAATAAAACAGCTTTTACTTAGAATTTAAAAACACATGTACAATTATATAAGAAACAGTATATATATATATATGTACAATGTATAGATATATATATAAAGTAATATATTAATGAATATTGTCATATGTATAAAACATTAATAAAAGGAAAAGAACATATAGAAATCAAAAGAAGTGAGTAAGAGGGTTTGGAGGGAGCAGAAAAATGTAGCATGAAGAAATTTGTTAAAAATTAAATATTTTAAAAGTGACTATAATGAATTACTTAACATATTCATATTACTACTTGAAACTAAGATGCTAAAAATGAGTATGATAAGATGAAAGACTAGAATGGTACCAGTTGTCAATGTTTGGTTAGACAATTTGTTTAGAATTTTAGCAGCATTGTCCTCACTGCAAGAAGAGAGTAACCAGGAATTTTAGAAACATACCTTCCCACATGGAAATCTCTAAAATAAAAATTTCATGAAATTCACTTGTGATTCCATATGTATAAAAATTATGTTGAACTGTTGCATTGAAAAATATTGTGTTCATAAAAATTTAGTTAAAATAAATGTTGCAGAGTTAGAATCCCATTTATATACCAATAGTTCAATTCAAGTGACATATTCTTTCACTCATTGCAGGGGTTAAATTCAGCCATGAACTACCTTGTCCTGCCAAAGTATGATGCAAACCCTTGGTTCTTTAGGGATATCTGAAACGCAGGTGGGGATTATTTCATTATTATTGAATGTCTGTGCATTGGATAAGTTAATAGAAAACCCATACAATAGAGGTTTGATAGTTAAAGTGGAGACAATATTAACCTGGACAGCTTATTCAGTTCTTTTACTATGCCCCCTACAAATGAAAGAAGAGTCCAAATTTACTCCATAAACTAATACTTAGTTTAGTTACTACTACAAACTAGTTGTATCCAAAATTTATGGTCATACAAATTTTTCATCTGTAAATACAAGGCTGTCTGCAACCTCCTGTACACTTTGTCTTTACTACTCAGAGTTAAGATAAGCATCCAATAACTTTGGAGCAGGCCTTGCTAAGTGTAGGGATGTCACCAAGATTACATCCTTGAAAGCATGACAACAAATAAAATAGGTAAATAAATGGGTAAATCTCTTCAGTACAAAGTATTAAGAAAAATAAAACACCCAAAATCCCAAGATTAGACAGATTCTTCCAAGGTAGCTTTCCAGGTTTTTTATTCTCCATTCATGACAAAAGTCTCCTTTGATTCAATTTTATATGGACATTGATTAATAAAGGTCAGACTCACTGAGGTACAGTGCACATGGGTCCTGATTCGTGTAATAGAAGGACAAGATAGGAAAAGAACCATGAGAAGAAATGCAGCTATCTAAAGAAAAATAGACTTTTATAAAACACAGATTTGTCTTATCTGCAATGCAAATAAATAATTATTTCAGATCCATGTTTATTTGCATCAAAGCAGAATGTGTATTCCTTTTGCCGAGAGAAATTGTAGGAAAAGTTTCTACTGTCCAACGGACAGACAATTGGTAATAATATCGAGGACAATAGACTGCTTCTCTTCTCCTCGGAAATGGTAGAATGTCCCTGAAACTGTATCAGGATAATAAGGAATATAAGACTTTCAGGTGTTCCACACAGAGGCTGCATGTCTGCAGTCATTATAATTCTGAGCTCCACCAAACTATCTCCTGAACAGTTGCAGTGGAGGATAATGGAGACTCACTTTGAGAAAGAAGGTTCTTAAGTGTAGCCTTGAGCCATAAACCTTTAGAAGCAAGATTAGTAGGCAATTTTTGGTCTCATAGTTATAAGCTTTATAGGTGATTTCACCTGGAATTTGGCTCCTGCTTAGCTATATCTAGGATTCCTTCAAACACCTGTGCACCCGAGGTTTGTTACCAGGGTATCATTGCCATTTTCAAAAGATGAATTAGGCCAGCTGTTTTGGAATTGGTAAGGGATCTATTTGAGACAAAAAGGCCTAGGAAATAAGAGAGAGGGAGGAAGCAGAGAATCTAGTTGAGGAGTCAAGCTTTCATGTCACAGTGATAAGCTCTGCATTCCCTGACTTGTCATTTTGAATTCCTCCCTGAAATAGCATAAATTCTGAATTCCAATGGAACAACACCTGTTCCAACCCCAGGGCAGGCTTTTGGGCAGTAATCCTTTTAGATACCAAATCATTCAACTCTGCTAAATAATTAGTGAATCAAGTTTCTTCACTGATTTCCATTCCTCTGTGCAAAGCTAACTCTCTTCCAATTTGAATCAGCTCATAAAAAAATAAATAAAACTCTACAGAGTTTATAGACTGTCTCTGATTTAATTCTGTCCTATATCATCCCAATCTTTGAAGTAGCACTTGCTATGTTGACCTTTAATAAACATTCAATTATAAATTCAAAAGATGCAGTCTTATCTATTTATCTGCCATCTATACCTAAGGTATCATTTTGAAAATAGAAAATAAAGAATAATATCCATTAAATCAAGGAGGAAGCTTGTATGCTAAGTTACTTTATTACTTATTTCACACATAATTTATTCTTTTTGCACATTGAAAGATAAAAATTATGACATATTTGCAGGTGGCCTGTGAAAATCTGTTTCAGTCTACAGTGTATTGCTATTTTTATTGTGACAGTAAACATGCCCTAAATATTATTATCAAGACCATGATTAAACTTTGAGGAAGGCAAAAATTTTAATATAATATCATGTTAAACAATAATCTCCATATATCTGTCCTATAGTTGAAGCACAAGACTGATTGCCCTGCAAAATAAATGGTTCTAAACATTTAGTAATTATTACTGGCATTATTCACTACATCAAGGGTATCCAAACTATTGAACAGCCATATCTGTCACTTTACCGACATTGTAGACTTAGGGTAGTACACAGCACCCACAAAAGTGAAATCTCACTAGACTTTTATATATGACGATAGATTAGAAGGAAAAACTTCAGGACTAGTGTAATTTGAAAAGGGAATCAACCCTAGTGTTAATTTCTGTCACACTTGCTGAGCAATCACACAGTGAGTCATTCAGTTATTAATTTTCCTCAATTCTTTTGTGTTCACTCAAAACTTTCTTTCACAGTTCTTTAATAATATACTTAGAAACACAATATAAATTATTTCTAATAGCTGATTGTATAAACATATGGTAGCATGATTGTGGTCCACAGACAATCATTAGACAAATCAAATGGTCATCACATAGAAGAATGCTGGAGAAAGTTGTATCAATTTCAGAAGCTTTTATCAAAGCACTTTGAGTAACATGGCTTAATTTGTGTACATTATACTGTAATTAATATAATCAATAATGAAAAACTGAGAAATTATCAAATAGGCATGATAATAGGACAAACGTAGTAAAGCACATTTGACATTTCAGAAAATGGTCATTTAATATGAGGATTTGAAGTTAAATTAATTCTCTTACCTGTTTTAAGCTTCCATGTTTAAATATTAATTCTCAGATATGGTGGCTCATGGAAGGAACTAAGATAAAAATGAAAAAGAATGTATGAGTGGCAACGGTTGCTTCCAGTCTGTTTGGGCCTTTGCCCTAAGCAGACCTTGGGTGCAAATTCTTCAGCCAGTCTCAAAACACCTAGGGGAAGCGCCACTCCCAGTTGCTCTGACATACCCAGGACCCTAAGGATCAGAGGGGAGGAGGACACAACATTTGTCCCAACACCAGGAGTAACTGGGACCATCTGGGCTCAGGTACACAGGAACTCAACCAGATCAGTGGCACTGGTTCCTTCCGGTCTGTCTAGGCTAGTGCCCTGAGCAGACCTTCGGTGCAAACTGTGCACCAAGTCCCATAATTCCCAGAGGAAGCTATACTCCCAGGAGCTTTAATTAGCCCAGGATCACAGGATCCCAGAACCACAGGATCACAGAGAAAGCTTGACTCTGAGGAGTTCTGACATATAACCAGGATCACAGGAAGGACAAACCCCAGTCTGATTTAGCCAGGGCAGGTAGCACTAGAGATAACCAGATGTCAGGAGGCAAGCTTAAGAACATAAGCAACAGAAACCAAGGTTACTTGGCATCATTAGAACCCAATTCTCCCACCATAGCAAGTCCTGGACACACCATCACACTGGAAAAGTAAGATCACTTCTCATGATGATGATAGAGGACATTAATGAGAGCATAAATAACTCCTTCAAAGAAATACAGGAGAACACAGGTAAACAGCTAGAAGCCCTTAAAAAGGAAACACAAAATCACTTAAAGAACTACAGGAAAACACAATCAAACAAGTGAAGAAATTGAACAAAACCATCTATGAACTAAAAATGAAAATAGAAACAATAAAAAAAAATCACAAAGGGAGACAACCATGGAGATATAAAACCTAGGAAAGAGATCAGGAGTCATAGATGCAAGCATCACCAACAGAATGCAAGAGATAGAAGAGAGAATCTCAGGGACAGAAGATACCATAGAAAACACTGACACAACAGTCAAGGAAATTGCAAAAAAAGCAAAAAGGTCCTGACTCAAAACATCCAGGAAATCCAAGACACAATGAGAAGACCAAACCTAAGGATAATAGGTATAGAAGAGAGTGAAGACTCCCAACTTAAAAGGCTAGTAAAAATCTTCAACAAAATTAAAGAAGAAAACTTCCCTAACCTGAAGAGAGTGATGCCCATGAACATACAAGAAGCATATAGAACTCCAAATAGACTGGACCAGAAAAGAAATTCCTCCCGTTACATAGTAATCAAAACGCCAAATGAACTAAACAAAGGAAGAATGTTAAAAGCAATAAGGGGAAAAGGTCAAGTAACTTATAAAGGCAGGCCTATCAGAATTACACCAGACTTCTCACCAGAGACTATGAAAGCTAGAAGATCCTGGGCAGATGTCATACAGACCCTAAGAGAACACAAATGCCAGGCAAGGCTACTACCATAGATGGAGAAACCAAGATATTCCATGACAAAACCAAATTTACTCAATATCTTTCCACAAATCCAGCCCTACAAAGGATAATAGAGGTAAAACACCAACATGGAGCAAAACTATACCCTAGAAACCAACTTATCCTAATCGATTCAAATTCAAAAGTATGAGGAATTGAAAATTTGTTGGCTATCATCTGGTAGTCTCTCTAATTTGGTAACTGGTAAAATATGTCCAATATTGTACAATCCATATACACTTTCTGCTTGTTTGTACCTGACAGTGTCTTTCCAGTTACTACATAACAGTCTTGAAACCATGCTTCTGTCTCAGCCTCGCTATTAGGAGGATTGTTATTTGATGTTTTTACACAATACTATGGTTTTCAGAACAGCTTACATATTTCAAAATTATTTATACAGCAAAAAGAAACATAAACTATTAACTTGGGAGGTGGATTATAAGAGAACAACAAAGAGTGAGACTGAATGCTTTGCTTGATGTTTGTAACTATTATATCAATTTTGAAGAGAACTTTATAAGTTACACTTTCTCTGAGATGAATGTTTTTCAAAATCATTGCAGCCAATGAACCAGATTCTTACCTGTACCTAATGTCTGCACCATTGAAACAGTTGGTGAATGACTTTATGGATAGACCATCTCAATACACACACCATTTTGGATAGACTATCTTGATACACACACCATTTCTTAAATGAATGTAAACTGTTCCCTGTTGGCTGAGAGTTATGACAATCAATCAAGTCAAATAGCTTGGACCATAACAGGAAAGGCACAGCAGAACTGTCAACTCTTAGCTTAGCTACTAAGGAGGTAAAAATCCTTTGGTAATGTGAGGGGCATTGAAATACAATCTTATTACAATAAACTCCAATGTCTAAAAATTGTTCTTATTTTGAGCTTGTACCATAATAAGAGCCAAGATTTTAAACTCTACTAAAAACAAAACAAACAAACAAAAAGACTTTATTTATGTTCATTTAAAAAAATTAGTAGTGATGTATTATTTTAAAATATACAGCTAATGTGTTGGAGCTATTTAAAATTTATATTGAGAAAAAAATGTATGTATTTTCAGTACTGCTTCAGACAAGCATCTACATAAGACTATTGATTGTTTTTCTCAAACAACCTTTATACTACTCATTTTTATTGTTACAATATTTTATAAATTTTAAAGAATGTGAAAAAATTAATAAAACGTATTGCAGGAGGGTCTCTGGAAGGAGTTGGGGTACAAAAGAGAAAGAAGAATGTGATGTAATTCTATTTACTTAAAATATGTTTTAAAATATTAGCAAATTCAAATAAACTGAAATTGTGTATCTTTTCTTACCATAATAAAATAAAACAAAAATCAATTTAAAAAAGAACATATGATGGCACAAATATAATATTTTATTTTAAATTCAAAATGTAATTCTAAGTTTTAAACATAATTTTATAAGCATTATTTATGCTTCATCATTTCAGTGTACTTAATAATAAAATATACATACAATGAATAAAACTAAATCACCTTTACATGGTATCTTTCCAGTAGTTTTTAAAATGTTTTATTAATGCTTGCAAATTTCATCAAACATACTTTAGTCTTATTCATCTCCTTTCTTAATTTTATCCAGAATAAAATTCTGTTTACTTAACATGTACTATCTCTTATTGTCCTTTTTCATTAATTATTATTTTTACATATGTGTGTTATGTAATATATATTACACACATATACCTAACTTATTGACACAATTTGGTATTGTTCATATGCACATACAGTTAGGGTTGGCCTCTTAGTATCATATAATCAACTGAGGTACTTGTTCCCAAGGAAGACTAATTTTCCCTCTCAGCAGTCATCAATTGCCTACAGCTCTTTACTTAATGGTTGACTCTTGGGAGATTTCCTTTATCCTCATTGGCTTGTCATCTTTGTTCAGGTCTTGTTTAGGTGGCCATGCAGTTGAGATGTTGTGGTTGTTGCTTCCCACTCCTATATAGAAGGCAAGATCTCACATCAAATGTCCCAATCCTTTGGCTCTTACAATGTCTCTACTCTCTTTCATGACATTTTCTGAGTCTGAAATACAGTGGTTATGTTGTAGATGTACCTATTTAGGATAGGCTTTCTCTATTTTGACCATTTGTAGATTTCTATAAGGGTCTGCATCTGCTGCAAAAGGAAGTTTCTTTGGTAAGAGGTGAGAGCTACACATTCCTGTATGCATAAAGATAATGTATTGCTAGACAGTGGTGACATACACTGTTAATCACAACACCCAGGAGGCAGAGGCAGGTGAATCTCTTGAGTTCTGAGTTTGGACTACCCTAGTCTACAAATAGAGTTCCCGAACATCCAGGGCTACACAGAGAAACCTTGTCTCAAAATATAAAAATAAAAACAAATCCCAAAACAAACAAATTAATGTATTTATTATACAGTTAAAATTATATTGTCTAAGAAAGTGAGAGCAGTAGGTTCTCCACTATCAATCAATTGACTTCACCAGTTATTGACTAAAGTGTTCAATATGATGCCCCTCCAATTGAACTGATATTTGGTCCAATTAGGTAACTATAAAATACTTCCAAGACACATAGGCCACTAATGCATCTTTAGGGATACAGTGCCAGGTTGATCATTGTTGTTTTCCACAAGCATAACCAGTCAGTAGGAGTTTTGATTTTTCTTCTCTCATGGCAATTTGTATAATACCTTCCTTTACTATGAAAGACATTCCTCAGGGAAGAACCTTGTAGGTCAGTTCCATCTCAAGTTTTTCAAGTCCTATATGCAGGTGTTTGATGTTTTCAGTAATAGGGACTCACCTTCAAATAGCAGTAGGCATCCAAGACAATAACAATAGCTTGCATTGGTTTGGGGTGTGGGTGATTTCTTGGACTCTCCTGGCCAAAAACTCACAAGGCGATTCTTAGGCTTTATAGTGGAGAGTTTAGTCTATGACATTTTTCTTTTATTAAAAATTAATTTTTTCATACAATATATTCTGATTACATTTTGCAAGCAACAAACTTCTCCCAGTTCCTCCCCACATCACCTCTCACCCAGATACAAATACTTCCTGTTGCTCATTAGACAATAAATAGGTATATGGGAAATAACAATAAAAAAGACATGATAAATAAAAAATTTGGAATAAGACTTAATAACCAAACAAGAAAAAGAGCCAAAAAAAAAGGCATAAGAAACACATATAGAAACACATTCATGTTCCACACTCATAACAACCCAAAGTAAAACCCGTAATACAGACCTAAAGACAGGACGAGAAGAAAGAAAGAAAGAAAGAAGGAAAGGAAGAAAGAAAGAAAGAAAGAAAGAAAGAAAGAAAGAAAGAAAGAAAGAAAGAGAGAGAGGAAGGAAGAGAGAGGAAGGAAGGAAGGAAAGAAGGAAAGAAGGAAAGAGGGAAGGAAGAAGTGAAGAACAGAAGAAAGAAAGAATTGAAGGAAGGAAGGAAGAAATAATGGGAAAGAAAAAGAAAGAAAGAAAGAAAGAAAGGGAAAAGGGAAGAGAGAAAGAATGAAAGGAAGAAAGAAAGAGGAGAAGAAACCAGAAAATGAAAAAGGAAAGGAAAAGGAATAAAGAAAGAAAAACTATACTAAACTAAAAATACCCTGACTTAACATGAGATAGAGAAACACCAAAGATGCTTTGGAACACGTCTTCCTGGGCCCATGTCCCTTCGCACTTTTCTGACCCCTGTTACTCCAGGCTATATATACTTATGTCTAAAGATAAGAGTTGATCTTAAATAATAATTTATTATTATCTAAAAATAATAAATTTATTTTTAATCCTGGGTTGTCTCAGTTTAATAAAAATCCATTGTAATCTAAGTTCATAAAATTATGTTCATTTAGTGTTATATCACCATCATAATTATCTTCCAAGTATTTTCAAAGAATTAGCAATTGTTTTTAAATAGGAAAAGCCTGCACATATTCTAAATTAGTAATTGAACATGGTTGCTTGTGCTGGGTCACGAGAACAGAAAGACCCTGGTGCCAGGGCAGTGGCATTTGTAAACACCGAGTAGGGCCACACAGCAGCAGAGGCAACTTCTTCATAAGGACCAAAGTAAAGCCTGCCTGAGTGCCTGGAGATTGATGATGCAGACAATAACAACAACACAGGAAAGGCTACGTAGAGGACAGACTTGCTAGGGACCAATGGGATGCCCATGAAGGGAGGTTATAAAGGTTGCTCCCTGAGAATTAATAAATGAGTTTGCTGCAACTTTCTTATCTGCTCCCAGAGTCTGCATCACTGATTCCATGCCTTCTCACCCACTACCCCGCAGGGAGACACCAGTCAGGACAGAGGACTCAGGCAACAATGGTGTACATAGTTACTCTGTTTTATTCTCTCTGTTAGGATTCCTTGTGAAAATTTTATAGCAAACTCGTGTATCATTCCAAGAAAAAGCACCTTATTTTATATTTGAAATCCTGCTGCTGGCTACTGTTTTATTTTTCTAAGCTGCTTAAAGACGATATGCTGTGGTATCTAGAGAATTATTAACAATTTCCTTGGTTGTATCTGACATATGATATATATATATTACGTATATATATATACATATATATATATATATATATATATATGAACAATGTGTTATCTTTAACTCTAGATGCAAAGTTCATGAATTTACACCTTGATAGTTCTACCCGAAAACATACGGTTATTTGGCATAATTTCAAATATTCTTAGTCACGTTTTGTAAGATTAGAAACCTTATTTTCCTCTCATTGATATAGAATATCAATATAGAATATAGAAACTAAAAGTATCTCCCCTAAGGTAATTCTGAAATAATTTCATTTGGTTACCCAACTAATAGAGTATGTTCATTATTTCTCTTAAACCATAAAACTTAAATATATGCTATGACATTTAATATAATACAAATATTTATTTAATGAAATAAAACAAAACACAACCCATTTTTTCTGCTACATTATGTAATGGAAGATGAAGATATTTAATGATGGTAATTACAATATATTTTGATTTATAAAATTAAATTTTGGGCCAAAGCCTGACAAAATTGATGCATTTTCCTTTTGATCAACTGTCTGTCCTTATTTTTTATCCATTTAAGTGAATATATTCTTTAGTGTTTTGAGACCTATAGCCACTTGGAGTTTATTCTCGAAGGCTTCAAAATATAACATTAGGTTTCTAGCTTTCTTTGATATTTTATTTTATGGCAACTATAACAGATAGCCTAGGGACGTTCTCGTGCCTGATTAGGGAATATTAAATCCCAAGAACAGATGTGAATCTCTCAAATTTTCTGCCATGTATAATTTAGAAAATACAGATGCTATTCTTTTCCATAATTTCTCTTTTGCTCTTTCAGCTCTCTTTGGCTATGTATGAGGAGATAGTAGATGCCCTTATTACCAAAAGACAACCTTACTGTTTAGGAAGCCACATCACATTCTGCCTTTATGTATTCACGTTTCCTTACTATTGTGTTCAATTTTCAAAATAGTTTAATGTTAATTTAATATATTCCACTGTCAAAATACTTAGAGGAGCTGTGGTCAAAAAAAATTGTTTCAGGGAAAATATAGTATTTAAATAAGCCAATAACATCTGACTCAAACTCAAAGTGCAGTGTGTAATATTTAAAAGATGGCAATTGAATTTTTCTTTAGGAACCAAATAATTCATTTACAGTGTTTGCTGTTTTCAATGTGATTGCACCTAAAGAAAAGCAAAGGGCGTTTGTGTCAGAATCCAGGACATGAAGTAAATCTAGAATTTTCCTCTCCACACATCCAGATAATAGTGTGCGTGCTGGTAAGATGGTTCAGTGGTTAAGAGCACTGACTGCTCTTCCAGAGATCCTGAGTTCAATTACCAGCAACACATGCTGGCTCACAACCATCTGTAACAAGATCGGATGCCCTCTTCTGGTGTGTCTGAAGACAGTGACAGTGTACTCATAAACATAAAATAAATAAATAAATAAATATTTTTTAAAAAGGTAATAGTGTGCACGTGCCTACTTTTATATCAGTTGTCTTAGGGTTTTATTGCTGTGAAGAGACACCATGACCTCTCTAACTTTTGGGCTTTTTGTTTTTCTTTGTGTGGTTTTGTTTTTTGAGACGCAGTTTCTCTGTGTAGCTTGGTTGTCCTGGAAATCACTCTGTAGGTCAGGCTGGACTCGAACTCGGAGACTAACCTGCCTCTGCTTCTGGAATCCTGGGGTCAAAGACATGCACTATCACTGCCCAGCTCAAGGCAACTCTTATAAAGGAAAACACTTAATGGGAATTTGTTTACAGTTTTAGAAGTTTAGTCCAGTTTTGTCATGGTGGGAAGCATAGCATTATGCAGGCAGACATGGTGATGGAAAGGAACAGAGAGTTTTATATCTTGATCTACAGGCAGCTGTAGATAAACCCTTCCTCCATCAGTGGAGCCACACCCACCTTAACAAGGTCACACCTTCCAATCGTGCCAGTACCTCCTGAGCTTATGGAATACGGAGTCACTGACCAGAGAAACAATTTTAGATTTGTTATCCTGCATAAGGACTAATGCTAAATCACTTGCCCTTACATGGCTTATATTGAATTTATAGCCTCTACAGATGTTAACATTTTTATCCTCTGATCCATCGGAGCCAGAGCTTATACCATTTGGTCCAAAGAGCTTATCGTATACAGTGTTTGACTATCCTGTAGCCAAAATCTCAGGGAAACAGCAACAAACTCTGTGATGCATGAAACCACTTCATAGAAATCTAAAGCAAAGATTAATGCCAAAGAAACTCCATTTAGTTCAATTCCTGTTGCTTTTCTAACATTAAAAAAATAAATTTCTTTTTTTTTAAACTAGTGAGCAGTTTCTCACTATAGTAAGAGTACAGAAAAAAAAGAAAACTCATAACATTGTTCTCTAAAGTGGCATGCCAATCTACTTTTATGACAGGTTGGAGAATCTTCTCAGGCTTTCATAAACAAAAGAACTAAAATGTATGTGAATTAAAAAGGTGAAGGTTATATTGTATCCATTTTTAAGATTTTAAAATGGCCCTTTACCATTTACAGAGTTGTATGTAGATGGAAAGGCAGCCTTAAAGTTGGGATGTACTCTGAAGAGTTCAGTATGATTGAGTGCTTGAATCCAGGTAGAGCAAGAGAGCTTCATTCCCTCTATCTACTCTTATTATTTTAAGATGAATAGTTTATATCCAAGTACATTACTTTTAGTATTCGTCTCTGTCGCTTGCCTCTCTTCTCCCTGTCAGTCTTTATATACTTCTATCAGTCTCCATGCCATGTGAGCCAGCGATTGGGTATTCATTGCCACTGCTGATTTCCAAGGACTGATCTGAAAATCAAATCTAAGAGCTGGAATTCAGAGAGATGGAGTCTACATATCTACTCAAATAATCACTCTAATGCTTATGACTTTCCTCTAACTTCAGGAGAATATTTAAATATTAATTCAACTTACAAGATGATAACAGCCTGACATGAAAATAGAAGACCTTGTGTTCCATTCTTCAGCATCTCAGTAAATGAAATAAAATCAGTAAAATTTCACAAAGTGCTTATGAACAAGACGAGAATGCACTCAGCTCATAGCAGCTGGAAGGCCTTTTCACTGACTGTAATATTAAAAATACTTTTACTTAAAAACAATCCACAGAAAGAAAATATGATGGTATTTCCAAGGAAAGACCCCATACACAATAATTAGTTATATATATATATATGTATATACATATATATATATATATATATGTATGTATGTATGTATATACACATATACATATATAATATACATATATTATGTATTTGTATATATATATCTCATATGTATATGTATATATACATATGTATGTGTATATATATATATATATACCATTATATTAACTGAGCAAGATGATATGTATGTGTATATATATATATACATATATATGTATATATACATATATATGCACTCTATTCTTCTCTCTCTCTTTCTTAATTATTAAAGGAAATCAGACTGTGAATTTGAATTTGAGAGAGAGAGAGTAATGGGGATAGAAGGCAGTGGTTAGAGGGAAGGGAAAATAATATATTTTACCCCCCTCCCACCTTTTATTGAAAATAGGTTGTCTCATGCAATATATGCTGATTACATTGTCCTTTGGTTGGTGATGTTAAAGGACCATGGCCTCTGTGTTGTTTCTCCTCCAAAATTGTACAGTTGTCCTGTCAATCATCCTCTGCTCTTGGGGCTGGCAGCACCTGAAGCCTGGCCACACATGCTGCTAGCCCGGTGTTTACCTGTGCTCTTAGGGCAGCTTGTAAAAACATCTTTGCATTGCTTGTCAGGTGTTTCTATTTCACGGTTGTTGTAACCCAAACCACTTGGATGGTATGTCACAGGCGAGAATGTGCCCTTTTGTGATTGTGTCTCCCAATGCTCCTCCCTGACCACTTCAGTACATTTAATTATTATCTAAAATCAATTTTTTCCTTCAGGGGGTGGGGCAGTGGCAAGGATTTCAGCAGCTAATTCAAGTATTCATTCCTTGCAGTTCTGAAGTATGAAAAGTGAAGATCCAGGCTTAGCAAGTTTTGGTGTTTAGCATGTATAGAGAGTTTACTTCCAAACAGTGGGACAGGATTTCCCATGATCCCTTTAGGACACATGTATTCAATCTATTACACTAATAGGAATTAGTTTACATCTCCATTGTTTTTTTAGTATTACCTCAGATTTGTCATCTGATTTAAAACAACTATGAACTTTAATTATAAAGTCTCCAAAGAGTTTGGTCAACAGACATTCAAGGTATAGTAAATAATCTTAGTGTAAAATAATTGGATCAAGGGAGAATATATCAAAGGTTATGTTACAATGTGATATTCATCCTGACATTCAAAAATGGAAACCAAAGCAACATGACTTTGAAAAACACTTTTCATAGATTATATACAATGTGGAATAAATTAAGAGATTTTGAGGAATGAGAATTATTTTTGTCTCAATATTGGCAAACTTACATGAGTTAAAATTGTGCCAGATGTTTTGAATGAGAAGCTATGCAAATAAACTGTCTTTCCTAAGAATTTCTAAAAAGATTTTCAGCCACAGCATATGTGGGTAGGAAAAGGGCATCTGTATCACAATTAGCAATTTCTAAATTTAAAATTTGTTTTTTTGATGGATTGAAGAAAAATACCTCAATTATACATAAAATTGGAAAAAGAAACGTGAAGAAATAAGAGTTTTTCATGAATTATTAAAGAAAAATGAATCTAAATATATTAAAAGACACTTGATGGTTCACAATTATTTAGCATTATTTTTTTAAATAAAATGATTTTTAAGTATTATTGATGGAAGTTTGAGATCACAAGTACAAGCCAAATAGCAAGGGAATGATATCTATGGTAAGGTTGTGCCGTACTTTCAGGGACACTTAAGGTGAATGTTCATAACAGAATTATAATGGAGTAACATTATTCCCAACACTATCTCAAACCACCTCTTAATAATTGTGCTAGTACAAGGTTCATTCAAATAACATGTAGAAACAACATTAGAAAACAACACAAACTAAATAAAACAACAAATCCTAGTTAATATAATGGTGAAGAACCCAAATTAATGCCTAAGAAGGTAAGTATAATATGTATGTGTACCCTGTAAAATAATTAAGGAGAGAGTATATTGAAAAGTGTGAGGGTAGGAGATGTGAACATAGAAAGAAAGAAAGAAAGAAAGAAAGAAAGAAAGAAAGAAAGAAAGAAAGAGCCAATCAGAGAAGATAAACTACTGACATCAACAAACAAAAACAGCAGATAATTCCAGACTGGAAAAGAAAGTGAAACCATAAAACAAAATTTGTAATGTAGAAAGAGAAACATTTATAAAGGTATATTCATTTAACTGTATTGCACTTTGAAATACAAAATAAGTACCACTCCAGACCTTTAATTATTTTTGCAATTGGCTGTCAGCAATATACACAAAGGCTTAATTCAGTTTATACCTTTTTAATCAAGAATTTTTCAATTATTCTATCATTTCTGTCACCTTGTAGAACTATCTTGAAAGTTCTCCATAGTTAATGACATTGCCTAGAAGCAACAGCAATTTTGAATTTACTTTCACATTTTATAACATACAGAGATGATCCCTACTTCTTTCAGTGACTAAGATATCCTATGTAATGTTACATAACATATACATTAGAATAAATATGCTATGTATGACCAGATATTAAACAGAAATTTCATATACTTAAATATGAAAGAAAAGCTACAATTAAAATTTAAATTTTAATGATGATCTTTTCTTCTAACTACTTTATAGAAACTCGTTATTCTTATCAACATATAAAGATATATATTTACAAATGGTGACAAATCATTTTCCATCTCACATGAAAGAGCTAGAGAGGGCTGGCGAGATGGCTCAGCTGGTAAGAGCACCGACTTCTCTTCTGGAGGTCCTGAGTTCAAATCCCAGCAACCACATGGTGGCTCACAACCACCCATAAAGAGATTCGCATCTGAAGACAGCTAAAGTGTACTTATTTATAATAAAAATAAATCTTTAAAAAAAAAGAGCTGGAGAATTTTAAAGAGAAAATAAAACAAAAATGTCAGCAATAAAAGATAATGATGACACAAAGGTGTTGCAGAAATAATTATGTAGTTCTGATAGAGAAATAAATTGAATTGTAATAACAGGCATATTGTAATATTTTAATAGTGACATAGACATTTTTCCATATAGACATTTGATTTCCAAATACCACATACCACAGAAAAGCTTTCAATATTTGCCACATTAACAAGGACAATCCAGAGACTACTCCACCTGGGAATCCTTCCCATATTCAATCATTAAACCCAGACACTATTGTGGATGGCAGCAAGTACTGGCTGACAGAAGACTGAAATAGCTATGTTTTGAGAGGCTGACAGTGCCCGACTAACACAGAAGTAGAGACTCACAACCATCCATTGGACTGAGCACAGGGTCCCCAATGAAGGAGCTAGAGAAAGGACCCAAGGAGCTGAAGGGTTTACAGCCCCTTAGGACGAACAACAAGAAGAACCAACTAGTACCCTCAGAGCTCCCAGGGACTAAACCACCAAAGAGTACACATGGTGGGACTCATGGCTCCAGCAGCATGTGTATAGCAGAGGATGGCCTAGTATGTCATCAATGGGAGGAGAGGCCCTTGGTCCTGTGAAGATTCTATGTCCCAGTGTAGGGGAATGCCAGGGTCAGGAAGTGGGAGAGGGTAGGTTGTTGAGTAGGGGGAAGGAACAAGGTTTGTTTGTTTTTTGTTTGTTTTGTTTTGTTTTCTGGATGGGAAACCAGAAAAGGAAATATCATTTGAAATGTAAATAAAGAAAATATCTAATTAAAAAAACCTTGGATATATGCATACTTACCTCCTAGTTCACATAACACACTGGAAGAACTCCAGAAGTATATATAAAAATAATATTTTAGTTTACTATGTGAAAGCATAGAATACATTTCTCACTATAGTGAAACTTTTAGCAAGAGTGCCTACGAAATAGAAAAGTGAAAAGAAACTCTGCAAGTGTTCAATGGTTCAACAAGAATTGAATGTAGTTACATATATGAGCCTTTCATATGGAAAGAGAAGTCTCTGCTGTAAATGTCAAGAGCCACTACATCTGGAGTCTTTGTGATAAACAAAGTTTTGAGTCCACACAAACACTCAAAAAAATAGACTGGACAGAAAAACAAAATAGACTAATATAAAAATTAAGTAGGAAGAGATGGTTGGAAAACTGTGTTTACTTTATTCTTCCTTTTTTTTTCCTTTTTTTTTATTAGATATTCTCATTATTTACATGTAAATTTCTCCT